>NC_141990.1:321067949-321155449 GCF_049901715.1 Pseudonaja textilis | reverse complement strand
TAGGTAGACAGACGGATGATAGAGATAGATAGATAAATGATAGAGATAGTTTGATTGATTGATAGATGATAGATAAGAGATGATAGATGGATGATATAGATAGATAGAGAGAGAGATGATAGATATCCAGACAGATAAATAGATGATATAGATAAACAGATAATCAGAGTTGGAAGGAAACTTGTAGGTCAGCGGATGGCCCCAGTTTTGCAGATTTGGGGTCCTGTGCCTTTGCACTGGACTCACTGGGAATAGGAGAAAGGAAGAATTTGTGTGTGTATGAGATGGGCGGGGGGAGTATATCAAAAAGAGAGAGAGAGAGAGAGAGGGAGAAGCTTTAGGATTCAATCGGAATAGAGCTGCAAGGGACCTTGGAGGTCTTCTAGTCCAACCCCCTGCTCCAGACAGGAAACCCTATACCAGGGCTGTCAAACTCAAGGCCCGGGGCCCAGATCCGGCCTGCAGGGTGCTTCGATCTGGCCCGTAGTGCCTCCCTGGAAACAGGGCCCGCAATGCCCTCTGCCAGTGAAGATGCTGTGTGGGCAACCCTCCCAGGCTCCATTTTCGGTGGCAGAGCGTTGCAGGAGGCCATTGCAGCCAAAAACGGAGCTTGGGAGCCCGTTTTCATTAGCAGAGCGCTCGGGCCACCCTATAGGTGCCCCATCCACGAGTGACATTGAGCTGGCCATGGTCACCTGCCCCACCCAGATCAAACACCACCCTGATGCGGCCCTCAATAAAATCGAGTTTGACACCCACCCACTCCCCGCCCTACACCATTTCAGACAAACAGTATCTCTCCACAACTTTTGAAGGCAAATTGTTCCACGGGTTGATTGTTCTCATTGTCAGGACGTTTCTCCTTAATTCCAGGTTGCTTCTCCCTCCTTGATTAATTTCTACCCGTTGCTACTTCTCTAATTCTGCCTTCAGAATTAAGAATTAGAATTCTTTTATATTGGCCAAGTGTGATTGGACACACAAGGAATTTGTCTTGGTGCAAATGCTCTCAGTGCACATAAAAGAAAAGATACATTCGTCAAGAATCATCAGGTCCAACACTTAATAAGAGTCATAGGGTACTATTAGGGTACTATTACACTTAATAATAGTCATAGGGTACAATAAGCAATCAAATCATATTAGGAAACAGTCAGTGTAAATCGTGAGGATACAAGCGACAAAGTTACAGTCATACAGTCACAAGTGGGAGGGGATGGGTGATAAGGAGTGATGAGAAGATTAACAGTAATAGTAGTGCAGGCTTTGTAAATAGTTGGACAGTGTTGAGGGAATTTTTTGTTTAGCAGAGTGATGGCATTTGAGAAAAAAAACTGTCCTTGTGTCTAGTTGTTCTGGTGTGCAGTGCTCTGTAGCGTCGTTTTGAGAGAAGGAGTTGAAACAGTTTATGTCCAGGATGTAAGGAGTCTGTAAATATTTTCACAGCCCTCTTTTTGACTCGTGCAGTATACAGGTCCTCCATGGAAGGCAGGTTTATTTATTTTATTTACTTTGTCAAGCGATTATAAGATAACAGGTATAACTATAAACATAGTTATGAATACATGAAATACATATAAGAAATATATATATAAGATACATATAAGAAAAATAAAAAGAAACAATAGGACAGGGACAGTTGGCACGTTGGTGCACTTATGCACACCCCCTACAGACCTCTTAGGAAAGGGGTGAGGTCAATGGTAGACAGTCTACGGTTAAAGTTTTGGGGGTTTGGGGAAGAAACCACAGAGTCAGGTAGAGTATTCCAGACATTGACCCCTCTGTTGCTGAAGTCGTATTTCCTGCAATCAAGTTTGGTGCGGTTAACCTTGAGTTTGTATCTATTGTTTGCTCTTGTGTTGTTATGGTCGAAGCTGAAGTATTCATTGACAGGTAGGACATTGCAATGTATGATTTTATATACTATACTTAGATCGGACCGAAGGCGGCGTAGTTCTAGATTTTTTAGGTTGGTAATAATTGTTTTTCTCTGCAGTCCTAATTACCCTCTGGAGTCTGTGTCTGTCCTGTTGGGTTGCAGAACCAAACCAGACGGTTATAGAGGTGCAGATGACAGACTCCATCCTTCCTCTGTAGAACTGGATCAGCAGCTCCTTGGCCAGTTTGAGCTTTCTGAGTTGGCGCAGGAAGAACATTCTTTGTTGTGCTTTTTTGATGTTGTTTTTGATCTTTTGGGGTACTCTACCTGACTCTGTGGTTTCTTCCCCAAACCCCAAAAACTTTAACCTTAGACTGTCTACTGTTGACCTCACCCTTTTCCTAAGAGGTCTGTAGGGGGGCGTGCATAAGCGCACCAATCGTGCCTACCGTCCCGGTCCTATTGTTTCTTTTTTTTATTCGAATCCATTTCATGTATTCCTAACCATGCTTATGCTTATACTTGTTCTCTAATACTTGCTTGACCAAATAAATAAAATAAAACAAGTAAATGTTAGGTGTCCATTTTAGGTGTCCATTCAGGGGCTTTGGAAAACAAGTTTAAACCCCCCCCCCTTCTTCTTCTTCGAGGCAGCCCCTCAAATACTGGAAGACTGATATCATGTTCCCCCCTGCTCCTTCTCTTCATTAAACGAGACCTACCCAATTCTTGCAATGCCTTTCAGGAATTTAATCAGCAGAGGAGGGAACGCAGCAGTTCAGCTGCCCTTGGACCGCCGTCCATCCTCCCTTCCTCCCTGCCTCTCGCTCAAACCGGCTTCTGGTTTCCATCATCTGAGCTGGAAGCCACAAGGATGCATTCCTGCGCTTTCCCAACTTGGCTCCGAAAAGATCAGGAAGGGAGGGGCTGCAGAACTTAGGAAGAGCCGCCGAGGAGGCCCGTCCAGGCCCTGCCATTCCTCCCCTCCCCGCCCACCCACCCACCCCCCCCCCGGCTGGGTCAGCAACCCCATGGAAGCACCTAGGTTGTTTTATCACTACGGTGTTAGGGTTACGGTGAATGACTGCAATCATTAAGTTAGTAACACGGTTGGTAAGAGAAAGAGAGAAAGAGAAAAAGGGAGGAAGAGAGAGAAAGAGAGAGAGAGAGAAAGGGAGGGAGAGAGAAAGAGAAAAAGAGCAAGAGAGAGAGAAAGGAAAAGAGAAAGAAGAAGAGAGAGAAAAAGGGGGAGAGAGAAAGAGAAAAAGAAGAGAGAGAAAGAGAGAAAAGAGAAAGAAAAAGAGGAAGAGAGAAAGAGGACAAGAGGGAGAGGGAGAGAAAGAGAGAGAAAGGGACAGAGAGAGAGAGAGAGAGGACGGGGGAGAGAGAAAGAGAAAAAGAGAGGAAGAGAGAGAGAGACGGAGAGAGAAAGGGAGAGGAAAGGAAAAGAAGAGAATGAAAGAGAGAGAGAAAAAATTGTCATGATTTGGATCGCTTGTCTTCACACACAGCAACACGTACAGGCGGTCCTCCATTTACGACCACGATTGAGCCCAGCATTTCTGTTGCTAAGCAAGACTGTTGTTAAGTGAGTTTTGCCCCCGTTTCCCAAGCTTTCTTGCCATCGTTGTGCAGTGGATCCCTGCTGTTGTGAAGCTGGTTGTCTAGGTGTTCAAGGAATCTGGCTTCCCCGTGGACTTTGGTTTGTCACGAGGTCTCCAACGGGGATCATGTGATCCCAGGACACTACATAAATCCATTGCCGGGCATCCAGATTTTGATCACACGACCGTGGGGATGTTGCAGTGGTCATAAGGGTAAAAAAAAAACAACGGTCGTAAGTCACTTTTTTTCCAGTGCGGTTGTAACTTCGAATGGTCACTAAATGGATGGTCGTAAGTCAGGGACTACCTCTACGCTGGACTGGGAGGTCTCTGGGATATATTTGCTGCTCAACAGTCATCAAGTAAAGGACTCCGGTTAGAGCTACGATGAAATTTTCCTTGGAGAATTTCCTGATCTGTTGCAACGATGCTGAAACCTCCTGAAACCTTGTGGTTTCCTGATTGTCCCAGTAACAAAATAACAGAATTGGAAGGGACCTTGGAGGTCTTCTAGTCCAACCCCCTGCTCAGGCAGGAAACCCTATATCGTTTCAGACAAATGGCTGTCCAGTCTCTTCTTCAAAACCTCCAGTGTTGGAGCATTCACACCTTCTGTAGGAAAGCCTTTTCCCCGGATTAATTGTTTTCCCTTATTCTCCTTAATTCCAGGTTGCTTCTCTCCTTTAGATTAATTTCCATCCTTTATTTCTTCTTGTCCTGCCTTCTGGTGCTTTGGAGAAGAGCTTGACTCCCTCTTCTTTGGGGCAGCCCCTGAGATACTAGAAGACTGCTATCATGTCTCCCCTGGTTTCTTCTTTTCATTAAACTAGACATACCCAGTTCCTGCAACTGTTCTTCACATTAAAATTTTCATTTTTAATGTGTGCCAGAGTGTTCACAGAACAAAATGACAATAAAGGGTTATCTTATCTTATCATCTTATCTTATCATCTTTACCTTACCTTATCTTATATCTTATCCATCCCATCCTATTCTACCTTATCTTACGCTGCCCTACGCTACCTTAACTTACCTTATCATCTTATCTTATCTTATCTTATCATCTTTACCTTACCTTATCTTATATCTTATCCATCCCAACCTATTCTACCTTATCTTACGCTGCCCTACGCTACCTTAACTTACCTTACCTTATCATCTTATCTTATTTTATCTTATCTTATCTTATCATCTTTACCTTACCTTATCTTATATCTTATCCATCCCATCCTATTCTACCTTATCTTACGCTGCCCTACGTTACCTTAACTTACCTTACCTTATCATCTTCTTATTTTATCTTATCTTATCATCTTTACCTTACCTTATCTTATATCTTATCCATCCCAACCTATTCTACCTTATCTTACGCTGCCCCTACGTTACCTTAACTTACCTTACCTTATCATCTTCTTATTTTATCTTATCTTATCATCTTTACCTTACCTTATCTTATATCTTATCCATCCCAACCTATTCTACCTTATCTTACGCTGCCCTACGTTACCTTAACTTACCTTACCTTATCATCTTATCTTATTTTATCTTATCTTATCTTATCATCTTTACCTTACCTTATCTTATATCTTATCCATCCCAACCTATTCTACCTTATCTTACGCTGCCCTACGCTACCTTAACTTACCTTACCTTATCATCTTATCTTATTTTATCTTATCTTATCATCTTTACCTTACCTTATCTTATATCTTATCCATCCCAACCTATTCTACCTTATCTTATGCTGCCCTACGCTACCTTAACTTACCTTACCTTATCATCTTCTTATTTTATCTTATCTTATCATCTTTACCTTACCTTATCTTATATCTTATCCATCCCATCCTATTCTACCTTGTCTTACGCTGCCCTACGCTACCTTAACTTACCTTATCATCTTATCTTATTTTATCTTATCTTATCATCGTTACCTTACCTTATCTTATATCTTATTCCATCCCAACCTTTCTTATCTTACCCTGTCCTACACTACTTCAACTTACCTTACCTTATCGTCTTATCTTATCTTATCTTATCTTATCTTATATCTTCTTACGTCTTATCCCATCCCCTCCGTTGTAGCCTCCAGCCTCCTAATCATCCTTGTTGCTCTTCTCCGCGCTCTTTCCAGAGTCTCAACATCTTGTTTTGTATCGTGGAGAGCAAAACTGGATGCAGGATTCCGAGTGTGGAATAAATCTTGGGAGCTACTCTGGATGGGACTCCCTGAAGTGGGCAGGGCCAAGTTCCAAGTTGCCAAAAATGGGGGGGGGCACCAGAGGTGATATTCAACCGGTTCTGACTGGTTCTGGAGAACCAGTAGTGCAAATTTTGAGCCGTTTGGACAACCGGCCAATCCCGCCTCTGACTGGCCCCGCCCCCTCTATTCTCCGCCTCCCAAGTCCCAGCTGATTGGCTGGGCCTCCTTTGGTTGCCCTGCACAGGAGAACGGAGCTGGAAAGCAGGTTAGTGGGGTGGAGAGGGAATGGGGATTTTGCAGTATATCTTTCCCCTGCCACGCCCACCAAGGCACCCCACGCTCACCAAGCCACACTCACAGAACCAGTAGTAAAAAAAAATAGAATCCCACCACTGGGGAGCACCCCACTTTCACTCATGATGTGGGGGGGGGGAAATCCGGTCCCCCGTTCTTCTCCAAAAACCGAGGCGTGCGTGTGAGCGCAGGGTTACACCGGCCTTGACAACGCTTGCTGGCTCCCGAGCCTTCGTGAGTTCTGGACCGCTGAAGGACCAATTAATGCTGTTTTTTGCTGGTCTGCTCCCCGGAGGAGAGGATCTCGTCTTGCGTCAGGTCTGCCTCAGATTCCCCCAGGCGCTTGGTTTCCTATTTCAGCAACTCCGGAGAGAAAATAGGTAGCTTTCTTGGGAGACTGAACGCTACTATCCAGTCCTCCTGGGTGCTTGTAGGTGGTTGGGATTGATTTTCTCTAGTGAGAATCCTGTTTTTGTGGGAGGTGGAGAAGCCTGTTAGAGGAGGAAGAGGAGAGGAGAGAAAAGAGAAGGCAATGGAGGGAAGAGGGTAGGAGAGGAGAGAACATAAAATAGAATATAGAGAAGATAGTATAAAATACAATATAGACAATAGAAGAGAAGAGAAGATAATATAGAATATAATATAGACAAGAGAAGAGAAGATAATATAGAATACAATATAGACAATAGAAGAGAAGAGAAGATAATATAGAATACAATATAGACAAGAGAAGAGAAGAGAAGATAATATAGAATATAATATAGACAGGAGAAGAGAAGATAATATAGAATACAATATAGACAATAGAAGAGAAGAGAAGATAATATAGAATACAATATAGACAAGAGAAGAGAAGAGAAGATAATATAGAATACAATATAGACAAGAGAAGAGAAGAGAAGATAATATAGAATACAATATAGACAAGAGAAGAGAAGAGAAGATAGAAGATAAGATAATGTAGAATACAATATAGACAATAGAACAGAAGAGAATATAGAATACAATATAGACAATAGAATAGAAGAGAAGATAGAAGAGAAGTTAATATAGAATATAATATAGACAATAGAACAGAAGAGAAGATAGAAGAGAAAATAATATAGAATACTCTATAGACCAGGGGTCTCCAACCGTGGCCACTTTAAGACTTGTGGACTTCAGCTCCCAGAATTCCTCAGCTAGCTTTCGCTCAGTGCTGGGTGAGGAATTCTGGGAGTTGAAGTCCACAACTCTTAAAGTGGCCGAGGTTGGAGACCCCTGATACAGAGAATAAAAGAGAATAAAGAAGAGAAGAGAATACAGAATACGGTATAGACAGAATAGAACAGAATATAGAATACAATATAGAAAATAGAACAAAACAGAATATTCTTTATTGGCCAAATGTGTGGACCCAGAAGGAATTTGTCTCTGGTGCATAAGCTCTCAGTGTATATATACTGTACAAACCACAAAGTAAATATAATCATAAGACACTAATAGCAGAAGATAGTAGGAAAGATGAATAATAGATTTATAAGGGACCTTGAGGTCTTCTAATCCAATCTCCTGTACAAAAAGGAGACCCTAAACCATTTCAGACAAGGGGCTGTCCAATCTAAACCTAATTCCTACCCAATTCCTGAAACCGTTCCTCACATGTTTTAGCCTTCAGATAATAACAGTAACAATAACAATAATAATAATAATAAGGCCCTACAGTAAATATCTTTAGACATAAGACAGTGCTGTGGGAATTAGGTGTTCAGCAGAATGATGGCACAAGGGAAAAAACCCATCTTTGTGTCTCGTTGTTTTGGCACGCAATGCTCTACAGCGGCGTCCTGAGGGGCGGAGCTGATACAGTTTACGTCGAGGATATGACGGGTCTGTAGATACTTTCTCGGTTCTCTTTCTGACTTCTGCATTAGTGCAATCTTGGTGCTTCCTTTGAAATTGTGACTTATAAGTGGCTGGACATGAAAGCATCCATAAAGTCACATGATCAAAATTCAGAAGATTGATAACTGGTTCGTATTTATGACGGTTGTAGGAAATCAGATTCACTTAACAACCATGTAATTGAGGACTCAGAATTGTCCGTTTTTCTCCTTCCTTGCCTTTGCTTGCTAAAATAACAACTGGACCCTTTGTAAAGTGGGAATGGTGAGGTTCTTGAGGTTTTTTTTTATTTATGTAGTTTGGATTAAAATGTAGAACATAGAATAATAAATGTTATTAAGTAAATACTATTTATAATTTAATAATACTTTAATAATAAAATTAATAATCCATTAAATACACTATTATTATTAAACACATTTTATTATTAAGTGATGTATCACATGTTGCTTGTATATACACTGAGAGCTTATGCACTGGAGACAAATTGCACTTGGCCAATAAAGAATTCTATTCCATTCTTTATTCTGTTCTGTTTTGTTCCGTTCCATTCCATTCTATTCTATTATTCTATTCTATTTATTCTATTATTCTATTCTATTTTCTCTAGTCTATTTTCTATTCTATTATTTTCTATATTCTATTGTACTCTATTCTTTATTCTATTCTATTTTCTATTCTGTTCGATTCTCTTCTATCCTTATTCCATATATTCTATTCTATTCTGTTCTGTTCTGTTCTGTTCCGTTCTGTTCCATTCTATTCTATTATTCTATTCTATTTTCTATAATCTTATTTTCTATTCTATTATTTTCTATATTCTATTGTACTCTAGTCTTTATTCTATTCTATTTTCTATTCTATTCGATTCTCTTCTATCCTTATTCCATATATTCTCTTCTCTTCTCTTCTCTTCTCTTCTCTTCTCTTCTCTTCTCTTCTCTTCTCTTCTCTTCTCTTCCTATTCCTATTCCTATTCCTATTCCTATTCTACTCTACTCTACTCTACTCTACTCTACTCTACTCTACTCTACTCTACTCTACTCTACTCTACTCTACTTCTATTCAATTCTATTCTAAAGTCGGAATAGCAGCAGACCTTGTACCATCCCAGACAAATAACAGAATAACAAGAGTTGGAAGGGACCTCGGAGGTCTTCTAGTCTAACCCCCCCACTTGAACCGGAGACCATATATGCCATTTCAGACAAGTGGCTGTCCAAATCTCCTCTTAAAAGCCTCCAGCGATGGGGCATCCACAATTTCTGAAGGCTTGAAGGCTTTATTTTGAGTTTTGAGTTTTGAAAGTCTTGATCCGTGCCAGCTGCAAGCCGAGGCCCAAGTCCAAAGAGCTGTTTAGAAATCAGAAAACAAAAACAAACAAAAAAATCCCAATATCATGGTCAGTTTTCCCCGGAGGGTTTCTGTCTCTTCCTTCGACAGGATCCAGATTACAGCCGTGCGTTTTTTGGCAGCACATTCCCTGCCTGGCGAACAGCTCAACCTCAGGACATTATGTGCTGCTGCCAGTGGCTTTGGGCCCTGCGTCCAGCAAGCAGATCAAGTGCATTAAATAGACATGCTGGAATGCTTAACTGTCTTTCTTTCTTTTTCTTTCTCTCTCTCCTCTTCTTCTTCTTCTTCTTCTTCCCCGTTTTGTGATGGTGTTTTTTTTCCCTTTTAATTTGCAACTCTGGCAATGGAGTAGCTTTTAGGAAACTTTAAGGAAGCATTTAGATCGCAGACACCGCTAGCAAGAGAGGCCTGGAAGCCTCTCTCTCTCTGTGTCTCTCTCTCTCTCTCTCTCTCTCTCTCTCTCTCCGCCATTCTCTTTTTCACTCTCCCTATCTTTTTTCCCCTCTCTTTTTCTTCCTCTCCCTCTTTTTCTCTCTCTTTCTCCCTAGCTATTTCTCTCTCTCTGCCTCTCTTTCTACCTCTCCTTTTCCCTCTCTCTCCCTTTCTCTCTCTCTCTCTCTCTTTCCCTCTTTCTCTTTTTCTCTCTGCCTCTCCCTCTTTCTTTCGCTCCCTAACTCTTTTTCTCTCTTACTCCATCTTTCTCTTCCTTTCTCTCTCTCTTTCTCTCTCTCTTCCTTTCCCTCTCTTTTTTTCTTCCCTTCTCTTTCTTTCCCTTTCCCTTTTCCCTTCACTCCTCTTTTTCTCTCTTTCTCCCCCTTTCTCTCCACCTCCCTCTTTCTTTCTCTCCTCTCTCTTTCTCTCTCTCTTCCTAACTGGAACTCCTTTTCTTTATCTCTCCCTCTCTTTCTTTCCCTCTTTCTTTCTTTTCCTCCCTTTCATTCCCTTCCTAACTCTTTCTAACTCCCTTTCTCTCTCTCTCTCTTTCTTCCTTTCTTTCTCTCATTCTATCCCTCCCTCTCTCTTCTTCTCCCTCTTTTTTTCTTTCCCTAACTTTTTCCCCCTCTTTCTCTCTCTCCTCCCACTCTCTCTCACTCTCCTCTTCTCCTCTCCTACACTGTTAATCATTTTCCCAGCGTTACTAATTTAAAAACCAAATGATGTGGAGGTTGCAAGAAAGGGCTTTTCTCCTCTTTGGGAGAGAAAGGAATAGTTGTTGAAGGTTCAAAATCGGAGAAATTGGAAGACATGTTAGCTCTGAACTCGGTTGGTTACTCTGAAAAAAATCTCTGAAACTTCTTGTTACTAGACTCGTATTCAACAGAGAACGCTGAGAATAAATCAGCGTTTTTTCAGCTTGGGAACTTTGAAACGGTGGGCTTCAATTCCCAGAATTCCTCAGTCAGTGTAGAAGGCTCCCTGGAACCTTCTGCCACTGGATTCATATTCAGGAGATAATCTTGTGAGGAAACCAGTCTTTCCAACTGGACACTTTTAAGATGGGTGGACGTCAATTCCCAGAATACCCCAGTCAGTGTGGAAAGCTACCTGGAACAATACCAGTGGATTCATATTCAACGGAGAATTCTGGAACTAAAACAGTGTTTTGCAACTTGGCAGCTTTTTAAGATATGTGGGGACTTCAATTCCAAGAATTTTCCAGCCAGCAGGGAAAAGTCTCTGGAGCTTCCTGGAATTCGTTTACATTCAACAAAGAACTCTGAAACTAACCAGTGCTTTTCCAGCTTGACAGCTTTAAAATGGGTGGACTTCATCTCCCAGAATGGTTGCCTGGGGAATTCTGGAAGTTGGAAGTCCACCCTTCTTAAAGTGGCCAAGTTTGGAAAAAAAAAACATCAGACTAAGCATTCAGCATTCAAAGCTGTGGCACCACCTCTGAGCTGCCTACTGCTCTAAAACAGGAACACGCCCCAGGAGCTTTCATTCAGACAAAAAATATCATTCAGTATAACAGCGTGATAGAGTTGGAAGTGAACTTGGACGTCTTCTAATCCAACCCCCCAGCTAGGAAACCTATGCCCTTTTCAGACAAATGGTTGCCCAGTCTCTTCTTAAAAATCTCCATTGTTGGAGCATTCACAACTTCTGGTGGCAAGTCGTTCCACTGATTAATTGTCCTCACTGTCAGGAAATTTCTTTTTAATTCTGGGTTGCTTCTCTCCTTGACTAGTGACATCCTTATTGCTTCTTGTCCTGCCTTCAGGTGCTTTGGAGAATAGTTTGACTCCCTCTTCTTTGGGGCAGCCCCTCAAATGCTGGACTAATGCGATAATTACTATGACTATTTATTTTTATAATTACTATTAACTTTCTCATCACTCCTTACCACCCATCCCTTCCCACTTGTGATTGTAGGACTGAAACTTTGTCGCTTGTATCCTTACGATTTATATTGACTGTTTCCTAGTATGATTTGATTGCTGTTTGTACCCTATGACTATCAATAAGTGTTGTACGTTATGATTTTTGATTCTTAACAAATGTGTCTTTTCTTTTATGTATACTGAGAGTATTTACACCAAGACAAATTCCTTGTGTGTCCAATCACACTTGGCCAATAAAGTATCCTATCCTATCCTATCCTATCCTATCCTATATTATTCTATTCTGTAATTCTATTCTATTCTATTCCATTCCATTCTCATATAATCCCTAGTGCTTCTCTTCTGAATAAAAGAGTCGGAAGGGACCTTGGAGGTCTTCTAGTCCGACCCCCTGCTCAAGCAGGAAATCCTTACCATTTTGGACAAATGATTGTCCAATCAGTTCTTAAAATCCTCCAGTGTTGGAGCACCTACAACTTCTGGTTGCAAGTTGTTCCACAGATTTAATGGTTCCAATTTCAGGAAATTTCTCCCAGTTAGCTTCTCTCCTTGATTAGCGTCCGTCCGTTGCTTCTTGTCCCGCTTTGGAAAGTAGCTTTTGATGCCTTCTTCTTTGTGGCAACCCCTGAGATCTTGGAAGATTGATATCTTGTCCTTCCTAGTCCTTCTTTTCATTAGACTAGCCGTGCCCAATTCCTGCAACCGTTCTTCACGTGTTTTAGCCTCCCGTCTCCTAAACCTCTTGGTTGCTCTTCTCTGCACTCTTTTCTGGAGTCTCAACATCTTTTCTTACATCGCGGCGACCGAAACTGGATGGAATATCCCAAGTGTGGCCTTACTAAGGCATTATAAAGTGGTATTAACCCTTCAAACGACCTTGATTCTCTCCCTCTGTTGATGCAGCCTAGGACTTCATTTTAATTCTGGATCATGTGGGTATGGGGGTATTTCTACTTGATGGGCAATTTGGAGTGACATGGATACGTCCGTTAATGCATCTGCAATCACGGCAGACTTTAATTAGTTTTGGCATTGGTTGGAATTCGGGATGTATATTTTGGCGGGGAGGAGATGGCTGGCAGATTAGCCTGGTCAGGTAGTCCTCAACTTACGACCACAAAATTGAGCCCAAAATTTCCATGGCTAAGCAAGACTGTGATGGAGTTAATTTCGCTCCATTTTACGACCTTTCTTGCCACTGTTGTGAAGTGAATCGCTGTGGTTGTTAGTTACACGGTCGTTAAGCGAGTCTGGCTCCCCCTGTTGACTTTGCTTGTCGCAAAAGCGGGGTGTGTGTGTGTGTCAAGTGATTCCGGGACCTTGCAACCATCATCAATACGAGTCAGTTGCTAAGAGTCTGAATTTTGATCACGTGACCAAAGGGATGCTGCAAACGGTCGTAAGTGTGAAAAACTGCCATAAATAACTTTTTTTTCCCCCCAGTGCCATTGTAACTTCAAATAGTCACTAAATGAATGGTTGTAAATGAAGGACAACCCGTAGTCTGGTCTTTCTGGAACTTGAAATAACACTATACATGGGCACTCCTTAAAATTGCTGCCTTTACAGGGGTACGGGGAAGATGGAGGGTGTAGGTTCGAATTTCAAAATGGTGTAAGGTCTCCTGCTTGGGCAGAGGGTTGGACTAGATGACCTACAAGGTACCTTCCAACTTTGATTATCTGTTATCTGAATTCTGAACTCTGAAGTCAGGGCCACTGACCAGGCCTTTTTCCTGTTTCTTGCACGGGGAAATTTGTTCTCATCCCATTCCGCATTTTGCAAAAAACGAAATCTTTGCAGTTGGCACCAACTCTCAAAAGTTTAAAATCTCCGAGGGGAAAAAGGGAGAAGCCGGAACAAGGGAAAGAAATAGACTTTTGACGGAAAAAAATATACTTTCTTTCATTTTATTCCATGAGGAAAATTCGAGCCCGTTCTCTCTGGGAAATTAATTAAGGCCCAAGCCTTGGGAAAAAAAAAAATACAAGCCTCAATAGGTTTCATAACATAAGTTCAAACGCAGAGATAGCTAATCTGATCTACTTTTATGTCGCTAATGTAAGCCTAATAAATGATCCTTGGCTTAATTTCAGGGAATAATAAAAAAAATAATTGCTCCAGGCAGGGAGATAAGTTGGTCTCAGAAAATAAAAATACTTCAAAAGACAAAAGTTTTTTGGCTGAGACTTTTAAAGCAGGCGTTTTTCAGCTATGAAAATATTGGCGATAGTTTTTAACTACGGGTGGTCCTCTAACTTATAGCAGTTTGTTTAGCGACCGTTCAAAGTTATAGCAGCCCCGAAAAAAAGGGACATGACCATTTTTCACACTTACGACCGTTGCTGCATCCCCGTGATCACGTGATCAAAATTCAGAGGCTTGGCAACCGCCTCCTATTTTTGATGGTTGTAGTGTCTCCGGGGTCACGCGATCCCCTTTTGCGAATGTCTGACAAGCGAAGCCCACAAGGGAGCCAGATTCACTTAACAACCGTGTGACCAACTTAGCAACAGCAGTGATATTTTTAACAACTGGGTGTCAACTCATAAAATATATTTCTATGGTCTTTTTAGAGCTGCCAACAGAAAGGGAGGGGGAAGCAATGCGGCAGCTTGGAAACCGAAAGTGCATTCCGTAAATGTTTTCAAAGATAGTAACTAGGTGACTGAAGTTTCTGCCGGGCAAAATTCTTAACTGGAGAGCATGATTGATGACTCTGGGCTATGGAGGTGTCCCATTGGAGAATATATGAATTATGATACACTCAGGGTGTGGGGGGAAAACTAGGATCAAAGGTGACAATGAATGAGGTGTCTCAGAGTCGGCTACACCCAGGCAGTGCTGGACATGTTAACTCCCAATAAATCCTTTTTGAGTTTTGGAAGCTTGGCTCGAGACTCATGATTTAAATGGGGTTAAGTGCCGGAATCCTGACAGCTTGCCGACTCTGAGCTAACCGGCCCCTGTGGCAAAAAAAGGTCGTAATTAGGAAATGTCTCACATAGCAACAGAAATGTTGGGCTCAGTTGGGCCTGTAAATAAATCAAGGACTTCCCCTGCGAATTTTCAAACTTCCTGTTGCGGCCTGTCGTTGGCTGATGGAGCTGGCGGTAGAGTCAGACAGTAGTGAGGTGGTTGGGGAGGAACCTGGGCCGGTTCTGGAGGCTGAGGAAGGCCCGGCGGAGGGCTCTGCATCGGAGGCAGAGATAGGGCCAGGGCAGTCTGGCAGTCAGCAGCTGCCTTCAGACTCAGACAGCAGTGAGGCGGGGGAGCTTCTGGAACCGGTTCCCAGCCTGCGCATGCACACGGCTATCAGAAGACAAGAACCGTTGAGAAAGCAGAGTCGACTCAGGAGTTGTTGTGGTTCGCTGGCAGCCTGTGCAGTCGCAGCGGAATTGGACAGTGGGGAAGAACGGGGACCAGTCTGGGAGTCTGGGGAGGACTTGGACCAGGATCCCGCATCCGATACAGAGATGGGGAGTTATGTGCAGCCTCCAGAGTCTGGCAGCAGCGAGGCAAAAGAACAAGGGGAACCTGTTCCGTGTGTGTGTGTGTGTGTGTGTGTGTGTGTGTGTGTGTGTGTGTGTGTGCAGAGCACCTAAAAGGCAAGAGCAGCTGAGACAAAAGGAGCGACTCGGGAGTAAGGCTGGGAGGTGATTGCCCCTCCCCTAAGGTATAAAAGACAGGCAAAGATGAAGAAACCTTTGCAGGAAGCAAAGTCGTTCGCTCTGTTCGGATTAAACCTTGAAGCTCTGTGTGGACTTTGTACTTCGATTGGTTTTTTTTATAGTTACTTTGGGACTTTAGTTGTTGGCAGCAATTCAAAGGAGAGAAAGGTGGGTGCTTATCTTGAGGGACTGTTTGGGACTCATTACGGGCTGGGAATGAACATACATCCCAGCGTTGAAATAAAACAAGTTGTTTGGACTAAGCGTGTGCTTAATTACAGTCTTAGGAAGCCTTGGTCAGAACAGGCCACATCTCGGAGATGACTGTCCCCTCCCATAGGACATAAAAGGAGTGAACGGGACATGAGCTTTTGCAGGAAGCAATTACTTAGTCCAGTCGGTTCAAGCTTTGAAAAGTTGTGTTTGACTCTGTGTCAAGTTTGGCCTTGCCCTGCATCTGGCCATTAGTTCTCTGGCTGCATTCCAAGTGCGAGAAGGTGGGTGTTTATAAACATTCCCCTGAAAGACTGTTTGTGAAGCCTGGCAGGCTGTGAATGAACGTAATTCACAGCTGTGGAAATAAAAAGAGGTTTTGCCAGGACTTAAGATTGTGTTTTACGCTTTCTAAGTGTTGTGCCCCTGTCGGAATCTGATTCCGAGGGGGAGGCCGAACAACTGACAGGGAGTAGGAGTGTGGCTCCAGTGGCTGTGGAAGAAACTGGGAAAGGGCAAAGTCTGGGCAGAGCAGGAGAGAGGTAGAACAAAGGAGAGAGAGTTCAGAGGAAGATCCAGGCCCACCCTCTCTTCATCCTAGGGCACGCAGGGAGGAATGAAGAAGGGAGCAACATGGTTGCGTGGCTTACGGGGGAGGAAGAGGCCCTGATTCCCTTCATTAGCTGCAGCTGGGAACACTGTGTATAAAAAAGAAAGCTATGTGCAGCAAGCTGTTGGGAGCACATGTGAATTTATCTTGTATTGTTGTGGCTTATCTGGGTTCCTGTGTGAGTTTTGCAGTGCTTTCAAGTCTGAAATTCCTGCTCCTGCCCTGCCAAACTAACTACTTCCGCTTGGTTTGTTTGGACTTTAAGTTACAGTTTGTGTGTACCTTGTTTTGGACTTAAATTCTCTGCAGCCAAAGGCTGTTCCTGGGAGAGTTTTTTCTCCAGCCGAAGTTAACCTGGACATTGGGGGCAAAGTTGGAGATAATAACGGGACTCTTCTTGCTTATTTGACTGTGTTGCTTTGTGCCTCACCCACGGTCATCACACTAAGGAAGGTCAGAACACGACCCTTTCAATCCATCCTACTTCACAGGGTTGTTGTTGTGGAGAAAGGGATTGGGAAACATTATGTTCACGTCCTTAAATTATATAAAAAACAAAACAAGAAGTCGTATTAGTAGGGGTAGTACAGGTAGTCCTCGACTTACAACCGTTCATTGAACAATGCTGAAAAAGTCGCTTAAAGCCGATCGTTACATTTAATGACCGTCGCAGCATCCCGATGGTGGTCATAGGATCGAAATTAAGACGCTTGGCGACTGGCTCATAGTTATGATGGTTGCAGCGTCATGTGGTCACTATTTGAGACCTGACAAGCAAAGTCAATGCGGAAGCCACGTTCACTTAACGACCGTATTATCAACCTAACAACGGCAGCTATTTATCATTGATGACCCTTCAACTGACAAGCAATATCAATGGGGGCAAAGCCATATTCACTTAACAACCATAGGACTCACTTAATGACCACAGCAAAAAAGGGGGGGCCTAGAGCAATGGTCGTATGTGCGAGGATCCGTTATAAGTCGTAAAAGTCCTCGACTTAACGACCACACCTGAGCTCAACATTTCTGTGGCTAAGCCAGACAGTTGTTAAGCGAGTCTTGCCCCAATTTTACGAACTTTCTTGCCACAGCGGTTAAGCTAATCATTGCGGTCGTTAAGTGAGTCAGACCGTCGTTAAGAGAATCGGGCTTCCCTGTTGACTTTGCTTGTCCGAAGGTCGCAAAAGGAGATCCCATGACCCCGGGACGCTGCCACCGTCATAAGTATGAACCCGAAGCGTCAGAATTTTGATCTGTGGGGATGCCGCAACGGTCGTTTAAGTGTGAAAAAATGACTCTTAAGTCACTTGTTTCGGCGACAGTGTTACTTCGAACGGTCACTAAATGAACTGTAGTAGGTCGATGGACTTTGTGCCCCAGTTTAATGTTGATGAAGACGAACGTCTGCATAGAAATTTGTTAAATAAATGCTTCCCTCAAAGGACCTGGATGCTGCATTTAGGAAAACCCATACGGAAACAATATATTAGCAATAATAATTATTCTGCAATCCTCTAATCATCTGGCCATCCAACAAGCATATGCAAATTCCCAGCTTCATTTCTCGGTCTTAATTGAGATATAAATTTTCCTTTCTCAATTCTCCTCTCATTTCCCCGGAGTCGGTGCTGTGTTCTTGGGCAACTGCCAACATCTGATTCGCTGCAAACCATTATGCGGAATCTCCGGTTCAGAGTAACAGAGTCGGAAAGGGGACCTTGTGGAGGTCTTCTAGACCGGGGGTCGCCAACCGGCGGGCCGGAGACCACTGGTGGTCCACGAGAAAAATTTTGGTGGTCCTCAGGGAAATGTCCCCCGCCCCAAGCAATGAATCCAGGCTGCCGCAGGAACACAAGGCTTGCGTCGCTTGCATTGCGAACAACACGGGGTAGTGAGGGGAGGGGGGAAAGGGCGGAGGGGGGGGAACTTGCCCCACAGACCCCACACGCCTGGCCTGGCCCCCGGGCTGCTTCTTTCTGCTTCTTTCTTCTTCTGCTTTCGGCTGCATGCAAGGAAAGCAGCCAAAGTCTTTCTTTCTCTCCCCCAAACTCCGCCAGGAATGAGTCTTTGGGACCCTGCAAGGCCTCCTGCTCCAAGAGGCTGCGAAGACTCATTTCTGGCAGAGTTTGGGGGAGAGAAAGAAAGACTTCTGCTGCTTCTGCTGTTTTCCTTGCATCAAGCCAAAAGTCTCTCTTTCTCTCTCTCTCTCCCTGAGAACGGAGCAGCGACTTATTTGGGATCCTGCAATCCCAAATAAAGAATGATCGATCGGTAGGAAAACGGGGAATTTTCCTGCAGACTTTTTGGGGGATTTTCCCAGGGTCTCTGGTCCGCGGGATTTAAAATTATGAGTTTGGTGGTCCCTGAGGTCCAAAAGGTTGGCGACCCCTGTTCTAGTCCAATCTCCTCCTCAGACTATTATTTCAGACAGACGGCTGTCCAGTCTCTTCCTTTAAAAAGAACAAACAAACCAAACCTCCAGTGAAGAACCAACAACTTCTGGAGACAGGTTGTTCCACCGGTTACAGGTAGGCCTCGACTTACGGCGGTTCCTTTAGTGACCGTTCCAAGTTATAACGGCACTGTAAGTCCTCAATGTAAGACGACAGTTGAAGGCAAAACTTCCGTGGCTAAGCCTTGTTAAGTGAATTTTGCCCCATTTCACGACCTTCCTTGCCACCGTTGTTAAGTGAGTCATTGCAATTGTTGTTAGCTACACGGTGGTTACGTGAATCGGGCTTCCCACACTGACTCTGCTGGTTAGAAGGTCAGAAAGGGGGGTCATGTGACCCTGGCAGTGGTGGGATTCAAAAAGGTTTACTCCCGGTTCTGTGGGCGTGGCGTGGCTTCCTGGGCGTGGCTTGGTGGGTACTGCAAAATCCCCCTTCCCTCCCCAACCCACTAACCTGCTTTCCAGCTCTGTTCTCCTGGGCAGGGCAACCAAAGGAGACCCAACCAATCAGCTGGGACTCAATGGGAGGCAGAGAAGAGACGGGTTTGGCGGGGCCAGTCAGAGGTGGGATTTGCCGGTTCTCCAAACTATTCAAAATTTCCGTTACCGGTTCTCCAGAACTGGTTAGAACCTGTTGAATATCCACCTCTGGACCCTGGGATATTGCATTTGTCATAAATATGAGTCAGTAGCCAAGTGTCTGTGTTTTAATCATGTGACTGCAAGGATGCTGCTGTCAACTCATAAAATATATTTCTATGGTCTTTTTAGAGCTGCCAACAGAAAGGGAGAGGGAGCAGTGCAGCAGCTTGCAAACTGAAACTGCATTCTATAAATGTTTTCAGAGATTGTAATTAGGTGACTGAAGTTTCTGCAGTGCAAAATTCTAACTGGAGAGTGTGATTGATGACTCTGGGCAATGGAGGTGTCCCGTTGGAGGATATGAATTATGATATACCCAGGGGGTGGAGGGAAACCAGGATCAATGGTGACAAGGAATTATATGCCTCAGAGTCGGCTACACCCAGGCAGTGCCGGACATATTAACTCCTAATAAATCCTTTTTAAGTTTTGGAAGTTGGGCTCAAGACTCATAATTTAAATGGGGGTAGATGCCGGAATCCTGACAGCTGCTCCAATGGCCATAAGTGCAAGGATTAGTTATACAGGTAGCCAGGGGTGGGATTCTACCAGTTCACACCTATTCGTTAGAACCGGTTGTTAGAAGAAATTACTGGGCTAATCCTGTAAGGAAGGCAGGAAGGAAACATTCTGGTGTTGCTTACAGAAACTGCCTCTCCGTTAACCCTTATTACATTCTTGGCAGAACTAGACTTCCTGTTTCTGGAACTTCTCTGGAGTTTTTTCCCCCTCCTTTGCTGGTCCTTTGCTTGTGTGGAGTGACCATTCAACGTTACAATGGCACTGAAAAAGGTGACTTATGACCCTTTTTCACACTTACGACTGTTGCAGCATCCCCACAGTCACGAGAGGCCAGGCGAGGAGATGCGTGCCTCGATGTGAGTGATATTGAGTTGGCCACGCCCAGCCAATCACGTGACCACCCAAGCCACACCCACCACCTAAGCCACGCCCACAGAACCGGTTGTGAAAAAATTTGAATCCCGCCCCTGCAGGTAGCGTATGCAGGTAGTAAGTCACTTTTTCCAACGCCATTATGACCTGGAACTGTCACTCAATGAACGGTTGTAAGCAGCGGTGGGGCTGCTGGGGGCTCGCTGGCGGTTCGGGAGATCCCCTAGCTAAGATTCTGTGCTGTTCAGAGAAGCCCCCAAATCCCCACCCCTGGCTGGCCCCGCCCACTCTGCCCCTCCCCGGAACCCCACACAGCCCCGTTTGGGATGCAGGTAAGTGCAGGTTCCAGGTGGAGGCTCGGGGACGGTGAAAAATGGGCCTCCCGGACGTTCAGAAAGGCCGGAAATGGGCCTGTTTCCAGCTTCCAGAGAGCCTCAGGAGCCTGGGGAGGGAAAAAATGCCCCCCCCCCCACCAAGTGGTGCAGGAGGTCAACTAAGCCACGCCCACCATGGCCACGCCCACCCAGCAACCGGGCAGAGAAATACTGACATTTTTGAAGCCCACCCTGGTTGTAAGTGAAGGACTAACCTCTATGTCAGATTGAGGTTGTACAAGGCGTCCTCAACCTACGACCACAACCGAGCTGCCGCATGGATGTCATTAAGCGAGACGTTTGTTCAGTGAGTTTCTGCCCCGTTTCACGGCTTTTCTTGCTCCCGTTGGTTGACGCGAATCCCTGCAGCGGTTTAAATCAGAGTCGCGGTTGTTAAGGGAACCCGGCTTCCCCCGTTGACTTGGCTTGTACTGAAGGTCTCAAAAAGGGGATCGCGTGACTCCGGGACATCTCCAACCGTCGTAAATGCGAGTCAGCTGTCAAGCGTCCAAATGTAAACCACCTGACCGCGGGGATGCTGCAACGGTCGCAAGTGGGAATGACGGTCGTAAGTCACTCTTTTCAGGGATGTTGTAACTCTGAACGGTCACTAAATGAACCACTGTAAGTCGAGGACTGCCTGCATTACAGTTTTGGCAAGGAGCTCGCTCGTTCCCCCTCTGATATTCCTCGCACAGGAGATATTTTTAGTTTCCTTTTGTACAAGGAAAAGTTTCAAAGTCCCATATTTCATTCACTTTCCCTTCCCTTCCCTCTTTTTTTTCCTTCCTTCTTTCTTTCTTCCCTCCCTTTATTTCTCCCTTCCCTCCCTCCCTCCCTCTTTCATTTCTTTCTTTCTTTTTCTTTCTTTCTCCTTTCCCTCCCTCTTTCTCTTCCTTTCTCCCCTGCCTTTCTTTCTTCCCTCCCTTTCTTTCTCCTTTCCCTCCCTCTTTCTTTCTCTTTCTTTCTCCCCTCCCTCCCTCTTTCTTTCTCTTTCTTTCTTTCTTTCCCTTTCTTTCTTTCTCCCTTCCCTCCCTTTCTTTCTTTCTTTCTTTTCTTTCCTTCCTTCCTTCCTTCCTTCCTTCCTTCCTTCCTTTCTTTCTCTTCCTCCCCTCCCTTTCTTTCTCTTTTTCACTCTTTCTTTCTCTTCCCTTCCTTTCTTTCTCTCTCCCTCCCTCCTTCTTTCTTTCCTTATCTTTCATTCTTTCTCCCCCCCTCTTTCTTTCTCTCTTCCCTCCCTTTCTTTCTCCCTTCCCTCTTTCTTTCCTTCTTTCTTTCTCCTTTCCCTCCCTCTTTCTCTTCCTTTCTCCCCTCCCTCCCTTTCTTTATTTCTTTCTTCCCTCCGTTTATTTCTCCCTTCCCTCCCTCCCTCTTCTTCTTTCTCCCCTCCATCCGTCCCTCTTTCTTATCTTTCATTCTTTCTCCCCCCCTCTTTCTTTCTCTCTTCCCTCCCTTTCTTTCTCCCTTCCCTCTTTCTTTCCTTCTTTCTTTCTCCTTTCCCTCCCTCTTTCTCTTCCTTTCTCCCCTCCCTCCCTTTCTTTATTTCTTTCTTCCCTCCCTTTATTTCTCCCTTCCCTCCCTCCCTCTTCTTCTTTCTCCCCTCCATCCGTCCCTCTTTCTTTTCCTTCCTTCCTTCCTTCCTTCCTTCCTTCCTTCCTTCCTTCCTTCCTTCCTTCCTTCCTTCCTTCCCTTCTTTCTCTTCCTCCCCTCCCTTTCTTTCTCTTTTTCACTCTTTCTTTCTCTTCCCTTCCTTTCTTTCTCTCTCCCTCCCTCCTTCTTTCTTTCCTTATCTTTCATTTTTTTCTCCCCTCCCTCTTTCTTTCTCTCTTCCCTCCCTTTCTTTCTCCCTTCCCTCTTTCTTTCCTTCTTTCTTTCTCCTTTCCCTCCTCTTTCTCTTCCTTTCTCCCCTCCCTCCCTTTCTTTATTTCTTTCTTCCCTCCGTTTATTTCTCCCTTCCCTCCCTCCCTCTTCTTCTTTCTCCCCTCCATCCGTCCCTCTTTCTTATCTTTCATTCTTTCTCCCCTCCGTCTTTCTTTCTTTCTTTCTTTCTTTCTTTCTTTCTTTCTTTCTTTCTTTCTTTCTTTCTTTCTTTCTTTCTTTCTCCCTCCCTTCAAGGCTTACTTTCTCCCTTGAAGTCACCCCCCCTTCCCTGTTTTGGGCCTAGCAGGCCTCCCTGCAGCCTCCTGGGAGCCCAAATGGGGCCTTGTTGGGGGGTCTCCTGGAAGGGGAGCGGCGGGGCCAGCCAGAGGTGGTATTTGCCAGTTCTCCGAACCAGTCCAAATTTCTGCTCCCAGTTCTCCAGAACTGGTCAGAACCGGCTGAATACCACCACTGGAGCCAGGATGAGAGAGTTAAAGTTAGAGATTAAATTGGTTTTGCACGCAGATGAGGGGATTCCTTTTCCGTCTCGGGGTGCAATCAAACCAGCTTAATCCTCGTGCTTGCACACACACACAGCAACTTTGCACACTTAATGGCGTGGGTGGAGATGTGTTTCCCTGTGCCAGAATTAAAACTGCCTCGGACTTCACTTTTAAGAGCCTTTCCTTTCTGTCCTTAATTCAGGAACAGGCAGAAAACAAAAAGAAAATGTAGGAGGGGAAATATGAGGAATGTAATATACGTGGTTTTGCCTGCAAATACATTTTTTTTTTCCTCCTTTCTCATAAACACACACATAAACATCATAACACACCCTCTTCAAAGGGACCAAAACAAGGAATGCGGGATTTTGGAGACGTCAGCCAAGTGTCTGAAGTGGCTAAATTTTTTCAGCCGAAGGCCAAACTCTTTCTCACTCTCTCTGCCTTTTCCCAGGTTGCAAGGCAATGCGAATAAATAAAATAAATAAAAAGAAAGGATCGCGTTTGTTCCGCCGTTATTCATTTACATTCTCTCTCTTGTTCCTTGGGCTGTGTTTTTGTTTTTAACACAAATCCAATTGCCCTCTCGCCTGACCCATTCTGAAGCTTCAAATATAGAAGAATAGTATAGAATAACAAGGAAGGGACCTTAGAGGTCTTCTAGTCCAACCCCCTGGCTAGGCAGGAAGCCCTACACCATTTCAGACAAATGGTTGTCCAGTCTCTTCTTAAAAACTTCCAGTGTTGGAGCATTCACAACTTCTGGAGGCAGGTAGTTCCACTGGTTAATTGTTCTAACTGTCAGGAAATTTTTCCTTAATTCTAAGTTGCTTCTCTCCTTGATCAGTTTCCACCGGTTGCTTCTTGTATAAGGAAGGGGAAAATCAACATACATTTTATCCTTATTGTCTTTGAACAAATTTGGATAGACTCCCAAGTCACACACAGTGACTCCGATTTATTTATTTATTTGGTTTGTCAATTGCTTACCAGATAATAGGTATAAATAAAAACAGTCATGAATACATGTAAGAAAAATAAAAAGAAACAATAGGACAGGGACAGTAGGCATGTTGGTGCGCTTATGCACACCCTCTGCAGACCTCTTAGGAAAGGGGTGAGGTACGTAGTAGACAGTCTAAGGTTAAAGTTTTTGGGGTTTGGGGAAGAAACCACAGAGTCAGGTAGAGTATTCCAGGCATTGACCACTCTGTGCTGAAGTCGTATTTTCTGCAAGCAAGTTTGGTGCGATTAACCTTGAGTTTGTATCTATTGTTTGCTCTTGTGTTGTTATGGTCGAAGCTGAAGTATTCATTGACAGGTAAGTCATTGCAATGTATGATTTTATATACTATACTTAGATCGGACCGAAGGCGACGTAGTTCTAGGTTTTCTAGGTCTAGAATTTCGAGTCTGGTGGCATAAGGTATTCTGCAACGAGTCGAGGAGTGGAGAACTCTTCTTGTGGAAATATTTCTGGACTTTTTCAACTGTGTTAATATCAGATACGTAATGTGGGTTCCAGACTGATGAGCTGTATTCAAGTATTGGTCTAGCAAATGTTTTGTTTGCTCTAGTTAGTAGTGTGATATAACCAGAGAAAAAGCTACGTAGGATTAGGTTAATGACTCTTAATGCTTTTTTGGTTATGTAGTTACAGTAGGCTCTAGCACTTAGATCATTTGAGATGAGTTCTCCAAGGTCCTTGACAGAGTTTGGGTCATCAACAAGGTCTTGACTATTCAGCCTGTATTTTATTTTCTGATATTTTTTTTGCCAGTATGTAAGACAGAGCATTTATTTGTTGTGATTTGAAGTTGCCATTTGTTTGACCATTCTGATACATAGTCAAGGTCTTTTTGGAGGGTAGCAGTATTGTCTGTGGTGTTAAATAGCTTTACATCATCAGCGAAGAGAACACAGTTGCTCTTTCTCCGCCCTCTCTCTTTCTCCCTCTCTTTCTCCTCCCTTGCTTTCTCGCACACTCACTTTCTCTCTTTTCTCTGCCTTTCTCCCTCTTCCTTTCTCTTTCTCTGCCCTTCTTTCTTTCTTTCTCACACACACAGACACACACTTTCTCTCTCTCTTTCATTTTCTCCACCCTTCTCTCTCTTTCTCCCTCTCTTTCTCCCCCCTCACTTTCTCTCTATCTCTCTTTTCTCTCTTTCTCCCTCTTTCTCTCTTTCACTTTCTCTCTCCCTTTCTCTGTGTTTCTCTTTCTCTTCCCCCACTCTTTCATTACTTACCCCATCCATCCATCTCTATCTATTATCTATCTATCCATCCATCCATCCATCCAGTCCAGGGATGCGATTCAACTGGTGTAACAACCGGTTCGGTGAATGTCTGTTTTGCATGCATGCCGAGTATTTGCTACCGACCTTCTCTAGCAATCTCTGTGTGTTAAACAGCTGACTTGCGCAACTCAGCTGAGTTTGAAAACCAGGATATACAGCATGGACTAGAACATGGGTGGGCAGGTGGGCCCAACAGCCGATCATTGGAGAGAACTGGTCCACTCACAGCTGATCCTCAGAGCAACCGGTTCACCCGAAGCAGGCCGAACCAGTAGAATCCCACCCCTGATCCAATCACTCCATTCATCCAAAGGAGAGAGAGATTTTCGATGACAGTATAAGATGTGGGCAACTAATAGCGATCTAACTTTATAGACACCGCAGTTCTCAACTTACGACTATTCGTTTAGTGACCGTTCAAAGTAACAACAGCATTGAAAACAACAACTTAGGTCCATTTTACACACTTACGGCCAACTGCACCATCCCCATGATCCTGTGAACAAAATTCAGACCTTCAGCAGCTGGTTCATTCTTACAACGGTTACGGTCTCCTGGGAGTCATGTGTTCCTTTTTTGCGACCTTTTGACAGGCAAAGTCCATGGGGAAAGCCAGATTCGCTTAACGACCGTGTTGCTTGAATGCTTTAAGAGGGGTGGACTTCAACACCCAGGATTCCCCAGCAGCATGTGGGGAGGAAAACAACTCCAGAGTAGGAGAACACAGTTGAACATAGAATAGAATAGAATAGAATAGAATAGAATAGAATAGAATAGAATAGAATAGAATAGAATAGAATAGAATAGAAAATAGAATAGAAAATAGTATAGAAGATAGAATAGAAGATAGAATAGAATAGAATATAGAATATTAAACAGAATAGAGAACAGAATATAGAAAAGAGAAGAGAAAATAGAATAGAAAACAGAATAGAGAACAGAATATAGAAAAGAGAAGAGAGAATAGAATAGAAAATAGAATATTAAACAGAATAGAGAACAGAATATAGAAAAGAGAATAGAGAATAGAATAGAAAACAGAATAGAATAGAATAGAATTCTTTTATTGGCCAGGTGTGATTGGACACACAAGGAATTTGTCTTGGTGCAAATGCTCTCAGTATACATAAAAAATACATTTGTCAAGAGTCAAGAATCAACAGGTACAACACTTAATGATAGTCAGAGAGTACAATAAGCAATTAAATCATACTAGGAAACAGTCAGTATAAATTGTAAGGATACAAGCGACAAAGTTACAGTCATACAGTCACAAGTGGGAGTGGATGGGTGATAAGCAGTGATGAGAAGATGAATAGTGATAGTAGTGCAGACTTTGTAAATAGTTGGACGCTGTTGAGGGAATTATTTGTTTAGCAGAGTGATGGCATTTGGGGAAAAACTGTCCTTGTGCCTAGTTGTTCTGGTGTGCAGGGCTCCATAGCCTCGTTTTGAGGGAAGGAGTTGAAACAGTTTATGTCTCTTTTTGACTCATGCAGTATACAGGTCCTCGATTAAAGGCAGGTTGGTAGTAATTGTTTTTTTCTGCAGTCCTAATTACCGTCTGGAGTCTTTGTCTGTCCTGTTGGGTTGCAGAACCAAACCAGACGGTTATAGAGGTGCAGATGACAGACTCAATGATTCCTCTGTAGAACTGGATCAGCAGCTCCTTGGGCAGTTTGAGCTTTCTGAGTTGGCGCAGGAAGAACATTCTTTGTGGTGCTTTTTGGATGATGTTTTTGATGTTAGGTGTCCATTTTAGGTTGTGATACCCATAGAACCTAGAAATGTGAAGGTCCCTACTGTTGATACTGTGTTGTCTAGCGTTGTAAGAGGTGCTAGTATGGGAGGGTTTCTTCTAAAGTCCACCACCATTTCTACGGTTTTGAGTGTGTTCAGTTCCAGATTGCTTTGGTTACACCATTGGTGTATATTGTACGTTGTGTATCTTGTACTTTTCCTCATAACATACTGAAGAGAGGTGGCTCTCGCTTCTTCTGAGTTAAATGTTCGGCTTCCCAATGGAACGTGCCTGCTGGCATCTCCTGGTGGTCTCCCATCCCCATCCAAAAAGTCTGCTTGCCACTCTGAGCTGCAGCAGGATGTATAAGACCAGGCCTGAACCACACAGTTCAGCGCTGACCAGATGAAGGAGACCCTCCATATGTCTGAGCCATCTTTCTCAACCATAGTAAGTTGAAGACAGATGGACTTCAACTCCCAGAATTCCCCAGCCAGTGCAGAAAAGTTCCTGGAACCTCCCACCACTGGATTAATATTCAACAGGGAAGTCTGGGACTAAACCAGTGTTTTTTTTTTCCAAAGTTGGCCACTTGAAGTCGGTTGGGCTTCAATTCCCAGAGTTCCCCAGCCAGATGAGTATGGAAAAAGCCTCTGGAACTTCCTGCCACTAGATGAAATCAGAAAACCCTGGCTGGGGAATTCTGGGAGTTGAAGTCCACCCAGATTCACGTTGCCGATTTTGCAAAGAAGACTACAGGTAGTCCTCAACTTACAACAGTTCGTTTAGTGACTGAAGTGACAACAGCACTGCAGAAAGGGACTTAACGACCGTTGCAGTGTCCCTGTGGTCACGTGACCGGAATTCAGATGCTCGGCGCAACCGACTCATATTTAGGAAGGTCTCAGCATCCCGGGGTTACGCGATTCCCCCTTTTGCGACCTGACAAGCAAAAAGCCCACGGGGGAAGCCAGATTCCCTGTGACTCACTTAACAGCTGCAGTGATCCACTTAATGACTGTGGCAAGAAAGTTCGTAAAATGGGTCAAAATTCACTTAAGAACCGCCTCGCTTAGCCCCAGGAATTTGGGAGCCTCCATTGTGACTGTAAATAGAGGACTACTTATAGTTTTACACTAGAGAGCGAAACCCAATTAGGAAATCTTTCTTTTTTTCTTTCTCTTTCCTTCCTTTTTTTCCTTCCTTCCTTTCTCTTTCTCCCTCCTTCTTTTCTGTTTCTTTTCCTTTGTTTGTTTGTTTCTTTCTTCTTTCCTTCTTTCTTTCTCTCCTTCCTTCTTTCCTTTCTCCCTCTTTCCTTTCTTTCTTCTTTCTCTTTTTTCTTCCTTCTTTCCTTTCTTTCTCCCTCCCTTCCTCTTTTTCTTTGTTTCTTTCTTTCTTTCTCTTTCCTTCCTTCCTTCTTTCTTTCCCTTCCCTTCCTTCTTTCTTTCTTTCTCTTCCCTTCCCTCCTTCTTTCCTTTCCTTCCCCTTCTTTCCTTCCTTTTCCTTCCCTTCCCCTTCCTTCCTTCTTTCTTTCCTTCCTTCTTTCCTTCCCTTCCCCTTCCAGTCTTCCTTCTTCTTCTTTCTTTCTTTCTTTCTTTCTTTCTTTCTTTCTTTCTTTCTTTCTTTCTTTCTTTCTTTCTTCTCTCTCTCTCTCTCTTTCCTTCCTTCCTTCCTTTCCTTCCCCTTCCTTCTTTCTTTCTCTTTCCTTCTTTCTTTCTCTCTGTCCTTCTTTCCTTCCTTCCTTCTTTCCTTCCCTTCCCCTTCATTATTTTCTCTTTCCTTTTTCTTCCTCTTTTTCCTTCTTTCTCTCTCTCTTTCCTTCCTTCTTTCCTTTCCTTTCCTTCCCTTCCCTTTTCTTTCTTTCTTTCTTTCTTTCTTTTTCTTTCTTTCTTTTTCTTTCTTTCTTTCTCTTTCCTTCCTTTCTTCCTTCCTCCCTCCCTCCCTTCCTTACTTCCCTTCCCCTTCCTTCCTTCTTTCTTTCTCTCTCTTTCCTTCCTTCCTTCCTTTTTTTTAAAATTTCCCATCCCTGCAAATGCAATATTTTTTAAAAAAAAAATCGGATATTTCCGCATGGCAAACTTAACCGCTGGGATCTTTTAGGTGCCTCCCTTAAAAAAAAGCCCAAAACCCTCCCCCTTTCCCCCTCCCTCCTCCCCGGCTGTTTCTCCCCCCTCGCTCCCCTTCTCCGTGGGGCCCCCTGCAAGCTCCTCCCACTCGCTTCGCCTTCAAAAGTTGGATTAACCCGAACTAGAGGAGGCTGTTTGCTTTTTTCTGTGGCGAGGCTGGAGGGGCTGAGAAGACCCCGCGCTCTGCGACTGGATGGGTAAATTGGAGAATAAGTTACTTTGTGTTGCTTTGATGGTTGCTTTGTTTTTTGGGGGGAAATATATATATATATATATAAAAGAGATACGTTGTGGCTTAGATCTCTGCAGGAGAAGGGAGGAGGCGAAGATCCTTCCTGGCTTGGGAGTGGACGCTGAAAAATCACGAGTGGGTTGAAATATCTATATATTTAATTTTTAAGGCTGTCTTTTTTTTTGTTCTGCCTTGAGTCCTGCTTCTTTCAGCGCCTCCCTGAGCCGCTTCTCTCTCTATGTGTCGTCCCGTTTCTCCCTTTGCAAAGTTTTTTATTTATTTATTTTAAAAACGGGGCTGCTCCCTGGAGCCAAATGGGATTTTAAGGGGAGGCCCCCCAAGCCCGGGCGTTCAATCCGGTTTCTCCTTTGCTTTGGAAATTTGAGGGTGTTCCCTCTCTAATTGGAAGCAGATGGGATCCTCAGGCTATCCAGAAAGGGTGTTTTTCTCCTCCTCCCCCCTTTTTGGGGGGTGGATGGGTGGGTTTCAAGCCAGAAATTATTTGGGGGTTTCCCTGCCCTGCACCCCTCCCCTTTTTTCCCCAGTTGGGTTGGGTTGTTGCTTTGCCCAAAGCAAACTTTTTGGATTTTCCGTTGGGAAATTTAAGATGATCCGGGAGAAAAGTCCCGTTGCAACCGAGAACGCGTTGAATTAAAAAAAAAATACTTTTTAAAAATGCTCTTTGTCCTTTCACTTCTTTTGGCCGACAAACTCATTTTTCTCTCTCTCTCTCTTTGCGAGATGCAGAAATTTTGCAAATTTTACCCCCACTTTTTCTCACTCGCAGGCAGGAACCGTTTCGCCTTTGCCTTCTTCCAGCCCCCTCTGTCTCTTTCTCTCTCTCCCCCCGTTTGTGTTTTTCTTTCCAGTTTTTCCTCCATTCTTCTTCTCTCATCCATTTTTTTTGTTTTCTTTTAAACCAATCCCCTGCTTTCAAGCTGGGGAAAGGAGACAGTTAACATTTTGCATATGTGTGTGGAGGGGGGAGGGCAGAAAAAACCGCTGGCTGCCCCCTCCCTTCCCTGGATTTGGCCACCCAATGCTAGAGAAATCAAAATACGATTTTGCAGAAAATAAACTCGGGAGGGCTGGTCTCTAGGAATTCCTGCGGCCCATTTTTTTTTTTTATTTTCTTTTAATTGGTTGCATTTGCTTTTCTTCTTTTCATTTTTCTTTTCTTATCGTCCTTCTGTCTTTCTTTCTTTCCCTTTTTATTTTATTTTTCTTCTTTTCCTTTCCTTTTCTGGTTTTTTTTTTTTTTTTTGTCTTTGGGTTTTTCTTCTGTTAAGAGAAAAAGATGAGCTCTTCTTTGGGAAAATCCATGTGTGATGGCTGTTGTTTTTGTTCTCTCTTGTCTCATTTATATCCCAAATTCCAGGAGGTGGAGGAGAGAAACAAAAGAGGTTTTGCAACCAAGTGGAGGGAAAAAAAACAAAAACTTTTGCATTTTGATTGCAGGATTCTGTATTCTGTGCAGTGTGTGTGTGTGTGTGTCCGTTCTTTGAGTCTCTTTTTCTTTTGCAAAATAACAAGGGTTTGTTTCATTGGGCCTGGCGTGGATTCACGGGTTTTGTTGCAAAACATATTAGCAACAACCACAGAAATGAATTTGATCCTTTGGATGTCTTTGGAGTGGGTTGCCTTACATTTCCAGCAAGGCTGAGAAGGGTGAGTGGGTATACAAATAAAATTTTGGAAAGTTTGCTTAAAATCTGGAGATTGATCTCCTCCCCGCTTCCATTCCTCTCTTCCAACCAGCATCTTAAATTCTTCCTGTTATTTGTTCAGCTGTTAATGAACAAAAGATGGTGGATCACTAGTTGATAGGATTTAAATCAGTGTTTTTCAACCTTGGCAAACTTGAAGGCAAGTGGACGTCAACTCCCAGAATTCCCCAACCATTTGGGAGAATTCTGGGAGTTGAAGTCTACCCGCCTAAAAGTTGCCATGGCTGAAAAGCATTGATTTAAACCAAGGGTCCCCAAACTTGACGGCTTTAAGACTTGTGGGCCTCAACTCCCAGAATTCCTGAGCTAACATGACTGAGAGGAGGAATCTGGGAGTTGAAATCCACAAGTCTTAAAGCTGTCAAGTTTGAAGACCCCTGATTTAAATGCTACAAGTGACTTATTTAACCCAAAATAAAATCCGGTCTTCTTCTGAATCTTGATGGATCTGAGCAAATAGGAACCTGCTCTTTGCAATCCAAGCCTTTTCAACTTTTGAATGCAAAAGCTTGTTCTGTGTCGTCGCAATCCACAAAATCACAAATATTTCAGCGACCAAGAAAAGTGGGGGAGATACAATTACTGAGGATTGAACAAACCAACAGACATTTAAATGTTAGAAGGAAGAGTTTTCTGGGAAGGAGGGTATAAACTTTTCCAGAGTGCTGGGTTGAGAGTTCTTGATTCCCATCCATCCACCCTTTGGCTCTGTGGGACTGCAGTTCCCATCACCCCCAGCCACAAAAGCCACATTGGTTGGGGATGAGGGGAAGTCCTCGATTTCATTTAGTGACTATTCAAAGTTACAACGGCACTGAAAAAAAAGTGACTTATGACCGTTTGTCACACTTATGACTGTTGCAGCATCCCCAGAGTCACGTGATCAAAATTCAGAAACTTGGCAACTGACTCATACTTATGACGGTTGCACTTTCCCAGGGTCATGTAATCTCCTTTTGTTTTGTAAACTTCTGACAAGCCAAGTCAGTGTGGGAAGCCAGATTCACTTAACAATTGTGGTTGTTTTAATAACTGCGGTGATTCACTTGACAATTGTGGCAAGAAAAATTGTAAAATGGGGCAAACTCACTTAGCAACTGTCTTGGTTGTAAGTCAAGGACTACCTATACAGGTAGAGAAAGTCTGGTGGATCCTGGTGGCGGCTAAGAGTTGGACCCTTTGAGCCTTACTATAAAGAAACTTTTTCCTGTGGCTGTGCAAAATGCAATAAATTATGATTTGTTTTCACTGGTCTAGGGCAGAGGTCTTCAAATTGGACAGCTTTAAGGCTTGTGGACTTCAACTCCCAGAATTCCTCCTCCAGTCAGGTTAGCTCAAGAATTCTGGGAGTCCACAAGTCTTAAACTTGCCAAGTTTGAAGACCCTTGGTCTAGGGTGTGAGTTGAAGTAAATGGATAATATGCCTTTCATACTACATTTTGTGTGTGTGTGTGAGGGAGAGAGAGAGAGGGGGAAAGGAGAGAGTGGGGAAGAGAGGGAGAAAGAGAAAGAAGGAGAGAGAGAGGAGAAAATGGGAGAGAGGGAGGAAGAAGGGAGAAGGAAGGAGGGAGGGAGAAAGAAGAGATGGAGGGAGAGGGGGAGATAAGAGGGAGAAAGAAAAAGAAGGAGAGGGAGAAGAGAAAGTGGGAGAGAGGGAGGGAGAAGGAGAGAGTGGGGAGAGGGAAAAGGAAGGAGAGAGTGAGAGGAGAAAATGGGAGAGAGGAAGGAAGAAAGAGGAGAGGGGAAGAGAAAGTGGGAGGGAGGGAAGGAGAAAAGAGAGGGGAGAGGGAGAAAGAAGGAGAGGGAGAGTGCGGGGGAGAGGGAGGAAGCGAAATAAGGAGAGATGGAGAGGGAGGAAGAGGAGAAAGAGAGGGAGAGAAGGAGAGGGGGAGAGGAGAGAGAGAAGGAGAGGGGGAGAGGAGAGAGAGAAGGAGAGGGGGAGAGGAGAGAGAGAGAGAAAAATTCAGGAGATTCCTGTGATTGTCACTGATCTTCAATTTCCTGCCCTTTTGTGGCTGAAATAACAGTCCCTAAAAAAAAAAAAAACCCCGCAGGCTTCAGGCTGCTTCTTGTGTGTTTCAGGTGTACTTGCAAGAGGGCCAGGTGGCCTTACCTGCGCAGAAGTAGGCAAATCTTGTCCGGAGAAAGGTTTGAGACCTGCCAGGCAGGCTCCGTGCCTCCATCCAAGGCCTGCAATTGGATGGAGGCGCTGGATTGTGTGGATCCTTCACACAGGCCTGTGTGAAAGGGGGGGGGTGTTGTTTACAGAGTTGTGATTTATGAGTTTGCCAGGGGTTGCTTGGCCTTCAGCCCCCACCCCCCCTCACCCCTTTGTTCTGGGAAGAAGAGGTGGGAGACCCGAAAGGTTGGTGGGGGGGAGCCAGAAAGGCCTAGAAGAGGGACAAAGGATTTGAAAGGGTGTCGCTTGGGGCTTTATTGGAGTTATTCTTTTAAAGCAATCTTTTCTCTCTTTTTCTTCCCCTCAGTATTTGGATATGATTTTGTCGCTCTGAAGGGTTGAATGTTTGAAAGAGAAAAAAAGGGGGGCTTCTCTGCTCCTCATCCTTTCTTCTGTCATCACTCCCTCCTTTCCTTTTATCTATCCATCCCCATCAATCTCTTGCTTCTTCCCTGCCCATCAAGCTTTTCTCTTCTTCCAGGTCTTTATCTATCCCTTCCTTCCTTCTTTCCTTTCTTTTTACTGTCCTTCCCCCTTTTTACTTCCTCCTGTTTTCCTTCCTTTCTGATCTTCCTTCCTTCTTTTCCTCTTTTTCTCCTTCCTTCCTCCTTTTTACTTCCTCCTGTTTTCCTTCTTTTCTGATCTTCCTTCCTTCTTTTCCTCTTTCTCTCCTTCCTTCCCCCTTTTTACTTCCTCCTGTTTTCCTTCCTTTCTGATCTTCCTTCCTTCTTTTCCTCTTTCTCCTTCCTTCCCCTTTTTACTTCCTCCTGTTTTCCTTCCTTTCTGATCTTCCTTCCTTTCCTCTTTCTCTCCTTCCTTCCCCCTTTTTACTTCTTCCTGTTTTCCTTCTTTTCTGATCTTCCTTCCTTCTTTTCCTCTTTCTCTCCTCCCTTCCCCTTTTTACTTCCTCCTGTTTTCCTTCCTTTCTGATCTTCCTTCCCTCTTTCTCTCTTCTTTCTTTCTCTCCCTCCTCCCTTTTTTACTTCCTCCTCTTATCTTTCTTTTGTCATTCTTTCCTTTTTTCTTTCTTTCCTTCCCTTTCCTTTGCCTTTCCTTGCTTCCTTCTTTCTTTCCCCCACCCACTTCTTCCCCTTCCTCTGTCTCTCCCTTTTTCCTTCCCTCCTTCTTCTCCCTGCCATCAATCTCCTTCCTTCTTTTCTTCCTCACATTAGGCCCTTGGCTGTCTGTGAAAATCAGCATTCAATTCTCAAAGACAGAATATTCTATCATTTTTCTTAACCGGTTGATATTTATAGCTCTGCTTGTGGGAAAAGAGGAAGAGGGGAGGCTGGGAGAAGGAGGGGAAGGGGCGCAAAATGGAAGCTTGACATAAGAATTAATTTAGCTTGTTCAAAATATGTCAGCGTGTGAGGTGCGTATTGCACTCCTTTGCTTACCAAATGCCTTTCAATCTCTTCCTTTTTAAAACAGCCAGTTTCTCACTTGTTTGGGGGGTTTTTTCCCCCCCCTTTTTTTTTCCGAAAGTAGACAGACATAAAATGGTCCCTTGGGAAAGAGAGGGAGAGGAAAAGATAAGGAAAGGATAAGTTTTCACGGGTACTTACATGTATGGTATTCAGGTTTGTTCAGGTATTTTCCCACGTCATTATAGTTGTGCTTTACTCACAAACAAAAAAATCTCCATACCACAAGCCAGGCAAACACCTGGGCACAAACAGATCCCCCCTGATACCTCCAGCTCAAACACACCCCAACCAGGCACCCAGATGAAACCTAGCTTCCTAACAAATGATAGCCGTCCATTTACTCGGAGCCAAGCTGCACTAAAGGCCTCCAATACAGGAACACAATGTTGCCAGCCAATCAAGATACAAAAAGAGCCCCAAAACAAACAGAAGATATTAGAAACACCAATCAAGCAGAACACAGCAAGACCAATAAACACAGACCAAGACTCCCAACCAATCAGGATGAAGAAAAAACCATTCTGGCACAGCAGTAGGCTAGCCCCAAATTTAAAATTGAAACAACTGTAAAAGTCTGACTCACAGACGAACACTATACAGAAGCCTGATGAGGGCAGATGAGATTCTGCCGAAACGTTGCTACAACTTTAAAAGCACAACTACAATGACGTGGGAAAATACCCAAACAAAGTTGAATACCATACATGTAAGTACCCGCGAAAAGTTAAGAAAACACACACACACACACATATATATATATATATATACATATACACACACACACACACACACACACACACACACACACATGATTTTCTCTGTCTCGTAGCAATGCTTGAGGTAAATACTGTACATTTTTCTCAAATTATACACGGAATAGATCTCCAAACTGGCTGGGATGTGTAGGTTTTGGGGGGACAAAAAGTAGACACAGGGTGAAGAGTTGAACTAGTTTCTTCCTCCAGGCTCCCAGACAAAGAACATGAAGCTGTGGTACCTTTGACTTATAGATAATACTACTTAAAAAAACCAAACGAGAGGTTTCTAGTCCTCATGATTATGGGTTAAATACAAATGCACGCAGTTCTTTTTATATCATCCACCCTGTGCCTTTCTTAAATCCACTGGTAGTATCTGGGGAATCTTCCTTGAATCCAGTGCTCCCCAAACCTTTTCTCCTTTACCAATAGTCCTCGACTTACAACAATTCATTTAGCGACCGTTCGAAATTAACAGTGGCATTGAAGAAAACGACTATGAGTATTTTTCACATTTAATGGCCGTTGCAGCATCCCCCACGGTCACGTGATGAAAATTTAACCGCTTGGCAACTGACACATATTTACGACGGTTGGGGTGTCCTGGGGATCACGTGATCCCCTTTTGCGACCTTCTGACAGGAAAAATCGATGGGGAAGCCAGATTCACTTAACAACCATGTTGACAATGGCTGTGATTCACCTAATGACAGTGGCCAGAAAGGTCATAAAACAGGGCAAAAGTCACTTAACAAACGTCTTGCTTAGCAACGGAAATGTTGGGCTCAATGGTAGCTGTAATTCAAGAACTGCCTGTATGACCGAAACTGCTTCTCACAAAGTCTTATCAAACTCTGTGGACTGGCCGTTAGTCACTTTGAAAGGTCAGTGGACAAATGGTCATAACTCGAGGACAGCCTGTAGTGTAAAACTGAACAGTGTTGAATGACCTTGATGGCATTTCAACGAATCATCGGTTTTGGGCAATAATGCAAAGATGTAGGTAGATTTATGGATGGATGGATGGATGGATGGATGGATAGAGAGATAGATAGATATATACGGCAGATATATGATAGATAGATAGATAGATAGATAGATATGATAGGGAGGTAGGCAGGCAGGCAGATGAGAGAGATGAGAGAAAGATGAGAGAAAGAGAGAGAGGCAGGCAGATGAGAGATGAGAGAAAGATGATAGAGAGAGAGAGAGAGGCAGGCAGGCAGATGAGAGAGAGATGATAGAGATAGGTAAGTAGGTAGGTAGATATGAGAGATGATAGAGATTATAGAGATGATAGGTAGGCATGGAGGCAGATAGATGAGAGAGAGAGAGAGATGATAGACAGATGGATGAATGATAGGGAAGTAGGCAGGCAGGCAGGCAGATGAGAGGGAGATGATAGACGTAGGTAGGTAGATAGATAGAAAGATATGATGATAGACACAGAGAGATGATAGAGATGATAGGCAGGCAGGCAGATAGATGAGAGGGAAATGATAGACGTAGGTAGGTAGATAGGTATGATAGACACAGAGAGATGATAGAGAGATAGGCATGGAGGCAGATAGATGAGAGAGAGATGACAGACATAATAGATAGATAGATAGATAGATAGATAGATAGATAGATAGATAGATAGATAGATAGATAGATAGATATTCATACATGTGGCAATTTTGAAATCCATTTAAGTCTCCCTGGGGTGATGGCTAATGGATTCGTGTGTCATTTTCCAATGGTGGGAGTGGGGTGGGGGAAGCACTTTTATCCAATTTGGGATAATTTAGCCAGCTTTCGAAAGCGCTGCTTTAATGCTTCTCATAGGTTATACTCCTGCTTTTTATTTTAATTTTGCCTGGAAAGCACACGTTTTAAGAGGGAGCCTTGTGCCATGCTCAACCTCCTGCCCATATGAACACAGGGGTTGCCACATCGGATACCCCACCTTGGGGCAAGAACAAAGTCGGATGCAGTGTCTCTTGCAGAGCGGGGCTGGGGCCTTCCTCTTTTGAGGGTGGTCTTTTCTGCACTCCGCCTACGTCTCCTTATAGGTAGCCCTGGCTTTATGACTGCAATGGAGCCCCAAAGTTCTGTTGTTAAGTGAGACATTAGTGAGTTTTGCGGCCCAATTTTATGACCTTTCTCGCCTCCGTCGTTAAGTGAATCACCCCAGTTCTTACATTAATAACAACGGTTGTTTAAGTGAATCTTTCCTTTCCCCACATTTGGGCTGTGCCAAATAAATTTCTGTTGCAATGTGAGAGAATTTTTAAGTGAGTTTTGGCTCCCAACCGTTTTTGCCTCCGTGGTTAAGTGAATCACTGCCGTTCGTACGTCAGTCAGCCGTTCGTTAAGTGAATCTGGCTTGCCGGAAGGTCACAGAAGGAATCACATGTCCTTCGTAAATATGAGTCAATTGCCAAGCACTTGAATTTTGAACACGTGACCGTAAGGGATGCTGAAACGGTCATAAGTGTGAACTAGGGTCCCAAGTCACTTTTTTCACTTCTGTTGTAACTTTGAATGGTCACTAAATGAACTGTTGTAAATCGAGGACTAACTACTGGGTTCGGCAGAAGTTACAGCTATCTCGGCTTGCTTAATGCAAAAAGATAATACTCCATTTGATAAATTCATGCAGAGTTGCATTGGGGAAACCCTTTGCATTTTTACTGTCAGTTTTAACTCATTTTTATTTATTTATTTATCTGTCAAGATTTGGACGGGGAGCAGGGTTGGACTAGATGACCCGCAAGGTTCCTTCCAACTCTGTTAATTTGGAGTTAATCTGGAGATTTATACGCTGCCTTTTTTTTTTACCATGTACAGGTAACTCCAGGTAGCCAAGGTTTCTAATACTTCTGCAAAGTTCCAGGATTAAAATTTGGACATTGGGCAGGTGTCTCATATTTACGACGGTTGCAGTGTCCAGGGGTTGTGTGATGCCCTTTTGTGACCTCCTGCCATGCAAAGTCAGTGGGGAAGCCAGATTCACTTAACAGCCGTGTGACTAATTTAACAACCAGAGTGATTCATTTAACAACTGGGCAAAACGTGGGGGCAAAATTCACTTAGCTGTCTTGCTTAGCAACACATATTTTGGGGGGTCAGTTGTGGACATAAGTCAAGGACTAGCTGCTTTTTCATACGGATCCACTTCTAGCCAACCCAGCCTTATTTTTTTTTTTAAGCAATCCAAAATAAACCATAATACATTCATAGAGAATTGGAGATCAGCGGATTAATAGGCCCTGATCAAGGGAAGGAGAGACACTGCCATGGGTTGGACTGGATGACCTCTTGAGTTATTCTCCAAAATGGTGATTCGGGGATCCCGTGTCTTGCCTAGAGGGAAAAAAAAATAGTGGAATTCAACCGAACTGCTCTTATATCATCACAATCAAAAGGAATAAAGTCCGTGCATGACAAACTTGAAGGAATGTAAATAGGATAATTGACCAGAGGATTGTTGCTACTTGCCTAAAGGTAGCATAATAGGAGAGAGAGCAGGTTTAAAATTGGTTTTAATTTGAGCAGCTGCAATTAAAAAAGGCCCTACCCACATTTTAGGAATATGACAGAGCAAGGTTTTTAGCTCAAGTTGCTTTAAGGTGTGTGGACTTCAGCTCCCAGAATTCCCTAGTTGGCATGCTTTAAAGATGGCTGAACTTCAGCTTCCAGAATTCCCCAGTTAACATGCTGCAAGGTGAGTGGACTTCAATTCCCAGAATTCCCCAGTCAGCATGCTTTAAAATGGATGGACTTCAATTCCCAGTCAGCATGCTTTAAAATGAATGGACTTCAACTCCCAGAATTCCCCAGCCAGCGAATCTGCCTGGGGAATTCTGGGAGTTGAATTCCTCCCATCTTAAAACATATTATTTGAAGAATTTTTGGAATTTTGAAGCATGCTGGCTGGGGAATTCTGGGACTTTAAATCTGCACATCTTAAAGCATGGTGATTGAGGAATTCTGGGAGTTGAAGTCCACCCTTCTTAAAGCATGTTGACTGAAGAAGAAATTCTGGGAGTCCACCTATCTTAAAATGTCCTGATCAGGGAATTCTGGGAGTTGAAGTCCATCCATCTCAAAGCAATCCAGGTTGAAAAACACTGAATCACCGTCTCCAAGTGAGGAGTGCAATTAATACCATCAAATTATTATTCCCTACTCCATCCCCGTGGGACACGTGTGAAAAATCTGGTTTTTGTGGGGTGGGCGGGAGGAAGAATAAATAGGGAGGTCTTTGCCAGATAATAATTTTTTTTTCCCACGTCATCCACCCGGATGACCGTGGGAAAACATCTGTCCAAGTTCCTTTCTCTCTTTTTTTTTGCTGTTGTTGTTTTGGGTGGTATGAGTTTTTGAAGGCACCCTTACGAAAGTTGGAGGGATATTGTGGAATATCACTTCCCTACACAGTGGTGTGGCTGAAGGGCTGCCTCTTCTACACAGCTTCTCTTCTTTTTCGGAATGCCGGAATCCATGCCGTAGTAGAACCTCCACATTCAGGAGCAGTTAACAGATAACAGATAATCAGAGTTGGAAGGGACCTTATAGGTCATCTAGTCCAACTCCCCGCCCAAGCAGGAGACCCTACACCATTTCTGACAAATGGGAGTCCAATCTCTTCTTGAAAGTCTCAAGTGATGAAGCTCCCACAACTTCCAAGGGCAACTTCTGTTCCATGGGTGGATTGTTCTCACTGTCAGAAAGTTTCTCCTTATTTCCAGGTTGAATCTCTTTCCTTGTTCAGTTTCCATCCATTGTTCCTTGTCTGGCCTTCGGGTGCTTTGGAGAATAGTTTGACCCCTTCCTCCTCTCTGTGGCAGCCCCTCAAATATTGGCAGACTGCTCTCCTGTCTCCCCTGGTCCTTCTCTTCCCTAGACCAGCCAAGCCCAGTTCCTGTAACCGTTCATCTTATGTTTTAGTCTCCAGGTCCCCTAATCATCCTGGTTGCTCATCTCTGTACTTTTTCTAGAGTCTCAACATCTTTTTTATAATGTGGTGACCAAAACTGGATACAGTACTCTAGGTGGGGTCTTACTAAGGCTTTATAGAGTGGTATTAGTACTTCCCTTGATCTTGGCTGTATTCCTCTGTTAATACAATTTAGGATTGCATTAGCTTTTTTGGCTGCTGCTGCACACGGCTGGCTCCTCTTTAGCTGGTTGTCCACTAAGACTCCAAGATCCCTCTCCCAGTTCCTGCTATTGAGCCTGGTTTCACCCAGTCTATATGTGTCCTTTGGGTTTTTCTTGCCTAAGTGTAGGACTTTCCTTTTCTCTACTTTTCTCAGTGTGATAGGGATTTGAGGCAGGAACCCAGCAGAGACGGGCTGTCATTTTGCCTCTGCCAATTGGGGCACCCTTAAACCAAATTTAATTTGAGTTTCTGCCTTTGGGTTGCCCCAGCCGCATACTGACCTTTATTTCTTGCTTTTGACGCTCGGCTGCGTCGTAACACAGCCGGTTGCTACAACGTCAGCGGTTGAAGAGACAGGGAGAGTGTGGGAGAAGGTCGGGACGAAAGCTGTTTGCCCCGCCCACGCGCGCCAAGCCCTCCCACCAAGCCACACCCACCGAACCGGTGGTAAACCAATTTGAATCCCACCCCTGCTTAACAACCGTCTCGCCGACCGACAGAAATGTCGGGCTCCGTTGCGGTTGTTAACTCAGGGACTTACCTATCAGCTTTGGAAGCCATGTTAGCACAAGGCGCTTCCACATTCTTGAGCCTGGGAAAATGGGAGGAGGGAATTTCTTGGGAGTATATGCGATGAGACATAATAGCACTTTTTCTGCTAAGTCAAGGTCATGTTATTTCCGCACCTGGGTGAGAGGAAGTCTCAAGTTGGGACGGATGGTGATTGGGGCATGTGATGCAATGATGGGTGCAAGGGGTGGATTTGTAGTTTTTACTTATTGCTAGGAAGCCCGGAACTTTCAGATTCGGGATTCCCCAGATGTGCCAGTTTATAAATAAATATTTATAAATATTATAAATAAAAGGAACCATGGAGAGGAGGTCTGTTTTGGAGTTATTGGTTGGAGTGGAAGTTTTCTGGAACCCTGACACTACCTGTGTTAACGCCTTCCGCGGCAGGTCCTTGGGAAAGTGGGACCAGCAAACAAATTTTTTTTTTTAAAAATGACCAGATCCAATCTGAACATCTGGCTGGGCGAGGAACCATAATAATCGTATTAATGGGAAACGATAAGAGGAAAATGCCCTCTGTCTGTCTCCATCTGCATTTTTGTTTTTTGTATTTTTTTTTCAACAGCTGGGAAGCCGTTTGGAATACGGTTTGCATTTTTCTTTTTTCTTTTTTTTTTTTCCCTTCATCCATTTTCCACTCTGCACAACAACTGTTGCCACCTCTTTGCTATTTTATTGGACCCAGAATTGGCCATCAGTTAAATAAACAACGGCAACAGCTGAAAATCAGCTGCCAGAGGGGATACAGAGCTGTGTGTGTGCGTGTACACAAGATGCCTTGAATCTCTGATGCCAGTATAAGCCTGCAGGTATTACCGTGCTTAAGTGTGCTTCTTAGGGCTGGAAGGTATGTATTTTGGGGCTTGGTTTTTACCCTCGGTTGCCTGGGCAGCTTCAGTGTTCCTTGGCATGCAATTGTCTTGGGTTGTGTGTAAGGTTTTTGCCTGCAACAACGTGTTGGGAGCATGGGACGCTTTGACGTGCCGGCTGTAGCCTTTTCTAGCCCCGTTCTGAGGTTCCATATCCTGCTTTCGCTGTTTGGGAGCCTTCCCCGGAGGGCGTTCGGATGCTACCCGAAATCGCTGATGGCGTTTTTGCAGGCTAATATAACAGAGAGGGCTTTATTTGGCCTTGGAGAGGAGGCCACCAGGAGATCTCAGGAAGAGTTGGAAAATTTAAGAAAACGATCTCAGGAGGAGGCCAGGATAGTCTGCTTCTGTGATGGTGAGGAAATTAGATTTGTATATTTCTGGTCGGTTTTATTTTGAAATAGAATAGAAATAGAATAGAAATAGAAGAGAGAAGAGAGAAAAAGAAAAGAGAATGGAATATAGAATGGAACATAATGGAATAAAGAATAGAATAGAATAGAATAGAATAGAATAGAATAGAATAGAATAGAATAGAATAGGTGGGAGGGACCTTGAAGGTGTTCTAGTCCAACCCCCTGCCTAGGCAGGAAACCCTACACCACTCCAGGCAAATGGTTATCCAACCTCTTCTTAAAAACCTCCAGCGCTGGACCATTCACAACTTCTGGAGGCAGGTAGTTCCACTGGTTAATTGTCCTCACTATCAGAAAATTTCTCCTTAGTTTCAGGTCGCTTCTCTTCTTGATTAGTTTCCAGCGGTTGCTTCTTGTCTTCCCTCAGGTGCTTTGGAGAATAGCTTTTCTTTTAATACATCTATTAATGGAGTGGAATTTTGACGGACCGGATGCTTAGCAATTGGTTTCATATTTATGACGGTTGCGGCATCCTGGGTGGGGTGTGTGTCATGTGATCCCTTTTTTTGGAACCTTCTGACAAGCAAAGTCTATGGGGAAGCCAGGTTCACCGAGATACTTGCTTAACAGCGGCAGTCGTTCGCTTAACAACGACAGCAAGAAACCCTGTAAAATGGGGCAGGATTTCATATAACAACCGTCTGGCTTAGGAACAGAAGCTCGGGGCTGAACTGTGGTCGTAAGTCAAAGACTACCTGTATCTCATAGAATTTACAGATTTGTGGTTTGGAGGGTATCCTCAGAGATCATCTGGTTTGTCCCTATTTGCCACGGACTGGATGACAGATGGATGGATGGATATACCCAAGATAGATAGATAGATAGATAGATAGATAGATAGAGACAGACAGACAGACAGACAGACAGACAGACAGACAGACAGACAGACAGTAGATATGATGGATGGATGGATGGATAGAGATAGATAAGTAGATGATAGATAAAGATAGGTAGGTAGGTAGATACGATAGGTAGATACGATGGATGGATTGATGTATATACCCAAGATAGATAAATGATGGATGGATGGATGGATGGATGGATGGATAGATAGATAGATAGATAGATAGATAGATAGATAGATAGATAGATATAAAGATTGGTAGATAGGTACGGTAGATATGGCAATTGCCAACCACCCAAATTTTGATCACATGACCATGGGGACACTGCCACAATCATAAGCGTGAGGACCAGACACAAGTCCCTTTTTTCAGTTATAACTTAACACAGTCACTAAACAGATGGTCGTACACCAAGGACTACCTGTTCGCCCAGTGCATCACTTCCTCTTGCCATCCCAGCTTGGAATTCTGGGACTTGTAGTCCCCACACCTCCGAGGCCTCCTCCTTGTGATGATTGTAACGTTTAAATTTTTTATAAAATAGCAAGCCATCTTGGAAAGCCTTCCTGGACCACAAGGCTGGCGGTCTGAAACTTCAACGGAGAACCACAGACACAGCAATGTGGCTCTCAACCTTTTTTTTTTTTTTTAAAGTAAAATCAGCATTTTTAAAATATTCTCCCTCTGGTTGATCTCAAACCTGTGAGTCAAAATTTGGGGCTCGTTTGATCCTCTGATCCCACAGGGCTTTTATTTTCGGCTTTTGCAAACACTATCTTTATTTTTATTTTTTTTGCCTGAGCATAAAGTCTGATCCAGCCCGAAATGGGATTGGCTTTGTTGCAGCTTTCCTACGTCAGCGCATTGGGCTGGTGCGGCTTTTTAAGGCCCAGTTTCGGGTATTTTTGCATGGCGGGAGCCGCTTTGATGTTTCCCAGTGTTGGGATCTGCAATCCTTTTGTGTTTCCAGGAGGCTTAAACTGAATCAGCAGAGTTTTTTTTCTCTCTCCTCTGGTGGAAAGAAAAACCAACACAAAGAAGGATGTGAAGATTTTGTGTGTGCGTGTGTCTGTGTGTTCAGGCCCTGTGAAACAGGAGCATTTAACAGATAATCAGAGTTGGAAGGGACCTTGTCGGTCATCTAGCCCAACCCTCCGCCCGAGTGGGAGACCCTACACCATTTCTGACAGATGGGAGTCCAGTCTCTTCTTGAAAGTCTCAAGCGATGGCGCTCCCACAACTTCTGAGGGCAACTTCTGTTCCATGGGTTGATTGTTCTCACTGTCAGAAAATGTCTCCTTATTTCCAGGTTGAATCTCTCCTTGTTCAGTTTCCATCCATTATTCCTTGTCTGGCCTTTGGGTGCTTTAGAAAATAGCTTGACCCCTTCCCTCCTCTCTGTGGCAGCCCCTCAAATACTGGAAGACCGCTATCATGTCTCCCCTGGTCCTTCTCTTCCCTAGACTAGCCAGGCCCAGTTCCTGCAACCGTTCTTCATGTGTTCTGGAAACTACGAGTTCCAGAATTCCAACTTGTTAACTTTTAAGATGTGGGGACTTCAACTCCCAGAATGCTGTCTGAGGCATTCTGGGAGTTGAAGTTCACAGATCTTTAAAAATCTAACAAGGTTGGAATTCTGGGACTTGTAGTTCCCATACATCCGAGGACTCCACCTTGTGAGGATTTTAATTTTACACAAGATTTTAATTTTACACACCTCTGGTGTAAAGGACGTTGTGAACTTTGCAATGTGATTGCACAATCAAATATTGGTCTGGTGTCCTTCCAAGAAAACAAAATGGCGTGTGCAGGATATAGTGAAGATGCCAGAATCTAAGTTAATTTGACTGCAGCAACAGCAGTCCAACTTAATTCACCTTTAAACATAATTAATGTTCCAAGCGTGTAATTAGAATAATTCTCTCTGTATAGAATCGTTCTGAATCATTTCCACCTTTGTGTTGTATGGTAAACAACAGGGAGGGTGTGATGACTCAGGGCGTGGCACAAAGGCAACACAGTCAGATAATCAATAGGAGTCCCTTTATTAGCTCCAACTTTGCCCCCATTGTCCAAGTTACCTTCTGGCTGGAGAAAAACTCTTCCAGGAACAGCCTTTGACTGTGAAGAATCAAGTCCAAAACAAGGTACACACAAACTGTAACTTAAAGTCCAATCAAGGGAAAATGGGGTAATTAGTCTGGCAGGGCAGGAGCAAGAATTCTAAGCAAAGTCAACACAAGATAAACTTGTGTTTGTTCCCAGCAACCACTGCTCTCAGCTGCCTCTCCTTTAAACTCTCTTCCCAGGTGTGGCTAATGAAGGGAATCAGGGCCCTTTCCTCCCCTGTAAGCCACGCAACCCACGTTGCTCTCTTCTCCGTTCCGCCCTGCCTGCCCTAGGATGAAGAGGGGGTGGCCCTGGGTCTTCCTCTGAATGCCCAGCCGGCCTGTGCCCTTCCCCAGTTTCCTCCACAGCCACACTCCCACTCCCTGTCAGCTGTTCCTCTTCCTCCTGGGATTCAGACTCCAACAGGGGCATGACACAGGGTTGGCCATGTTGTTTTCACACAACTTGTGGTCCCAAACTTGCAGGGTTTCTCAAACTTGGTCACTTTAAGAGGGGTGGACTTCAACTCCCAGCATCCCCCAGTCGGCATGGGTAGCTTCTGTCAATGGGGCTAGCTAGATTCGCTTAAGGACCGCATGATTCATTGAACAGCTGCAGTGATTCACTTCACTGTGACAAAAAAGGGGCTGTAAAAATCAGGTGTGACTCACTTAGTAACCATGCTGCTTAGAAATGGAAATTCTGGTCCCAATTGTTGGTCGTAAGTCAGGGGCTACCTTTTACGGGTCGAAGCTTTCACTATAGAGTTCCCAGACTCCTGATTTTAAACCTGGGTTAAGGAAACACCACAGTGCGGTTCACATGATGGATTAGACCCAGGTTACACCACTTGTGAAGGCCAGTGTGTTCTCACAACAAGAGTCCCAGTTCCCTATGTGTTTAGTATGTGGTCCAAACCCAGCCATAGTTTTTCAAAGTTTGCAAGGTGTGCGTGTTGTGTGTGTGTGTATTTGTGTGTTAAATCCCTTGGGAATCTTTGCTTTTCCTACGATTCTCTAGAATCTTGAAAAGGGACAAGTTTCTAGTTTTCATTGAGGCAGAGAGCTCAGAGTGATGCTGTAATAACGGAGCTCTAGTAGAGATTCTCAACTCTTGCTTACGGATTACATTTGCTTAGCAAAGAAAAACGAGAGGGAGAGGAAGAGCGGAAGGAAAGAAAGGAGGGAGGGAGAGGGAGAGAAAAAAAGAAAGAAGAGAAAGAGAGAGAGGTAGAAAAAGGAGGGAAGGAGGAAGGAAGAGAAAGAAAAAGAAAAAAAAGGGAAGGAGGGAGAAAGGGAGAGAGAAAGGAAGGGAGGGAGAAAAGAAAAATGAAAGAAGGAAGGAAAAGAAAGGAAGGAAAGTGGGAGGAAGGAAGGAAAGAGAGAGAAGGAAGGAAGGAAAAGAAGGAAAGAAGGAAAGTGGGCAAAAGGAAGGAAGGAAGGGAAAGAAAGAAAGAAAGAAAGAAAGAAAGAAAGAAAGAAAGAAAGAAAGAAAGAAAGAAAAAAAAGAAAGAAAGAAAGAAAGAAAGAAAGAAAGAAAGAAAGAAAGAAAGAAAGAAAGAAAGAAAGAAAGATTGACCTGATTCACACAGCATGCTATTCCTAACTTAACAAAACGCATCGGTTATGCCAAGATTATGATTATGTGCCGCATCCAAACCACCAAATCCGTTCCTGGCTTCCACAGGATGAGTTGGGTCTGGCCGAGGGAAGAGCCAAGTTCAGGTTGAACAGCAAATTTAGAGGCTGTGTTTAGCCGGCTTCAGAACGCACGTGTGAATGCAGCCACCCCCTTCCGTGATTCATGGATTGAAGGATGAATTATGCCTGGTTAGCAGAACCTGAACAATGGGTCATTCTTCTCCTCCTCTCTGTCTCTGCCTTACACACACACGCACACACACTGCATTTCTTCTCCTTTCACTCAAAAAATAAGGCCATTTTCTCAGAAGGAAAGCTTTTTAGTCTCTCTGCAGACCTGCCTGTTTTATTCTCTGCATAAAGAAACTTTTGATCTGCTCAGGAATGAAAGATTTTGAGGCAAATTTCTGTTGACTGTACTTTCAAAGAGAACGGGAGCTTAGAAATAAACCCAGAAGGATTGGGAGCTAGACACACAATATCCCTCCCTCCCTCTCTTTCTCTTTTCCTCTCTCTCCTCTTTCTTTCTCTTTATCCTCTCTTCTCTTTCTCCCCCCTCTCCCTCCCTCTTCTCACTCCCCTCTCTCTCATCTCCTCTCTTTCTCTCTCCTCTTTCTCCTCTCCTCTCTCTTTCTTCCTCTTTCCCTCTTTCTCCTCTCCTCTCTCTTTCTCTTTATCCTCTCCTCTCTTTCCTCTCTCTTTCTCCCCCTTCTCCCTCTCTCTCCTCTTCTCTCACCCCTCTCTTTCTCTCTCCTCTTTCTCCTCCTCGTTCTTTCTTCCTCTTCCCCTCTCCCTTCCTCCCTTTCTGTGTCTATGCATCTATCTGCATGTGTTTTAATATCTTGGGAATATCTGTTTTTCCAGGAATCCTTTCTCAGAGTTCCAGAAAAACACAAATTTCTAGCCCTCAGTGAGGCAGAGAGCCAAGTCTCAAGTTGCAGCAATTCAGGGGGGTTCAGCAGAGTTGCTCGGCATGTGCTTCTAGTCCTTAGTGAGACAGGGAGCGAAGTTTGAAGTTGTTGTAATCCGGGAGACTTCAGCGGAGATTCTCGGTGTACGTTTCTAGTCCTTAATGAAGCAAGCTGCAGAGTCACAATTGTAACAGTCCTGGGGGCAAAAGAAAAGAAAAGAAAAACAACTGAAGAAAAACAGAAAAGAAAGAAAAAAATGTATATTTAAAAAGTGGCTTCAGGCATCCTTCATGGCAGAAGTACAAATATATATTAATCTCCCCTCTCTCTAAATTTATATCGCTCCAATATCTATAACTAGCTCGATCCCCGTGCTTCACTATGAAACTATGTGGCGGGGCTTAGTTTGGGGGGAGGAAAATAAAGGGGAAAAATTCTGCCTCTGCCTACCAGCATCCATCGGTATTCATCTGGCTGGCGTCCTGTCAGTGTGTGAGAGAGTTGAGGGCTGTTTGGAAACTGAAGCAGTATTTGCTGTGTGAGCAAGAAGGAGACAGCAAGGAGCCTGGGCGTGGCTTAGCTCAACTGTTCTGTACTAAAGCTGCATGGTTGCTGTGAAACGGAAACTCCTCTGCTTGTGTTTTGCATTTGGAAGAGATTTCTTTTCAGGTGGGGAGGGGGAGTAGAACTCCTTAGCATCAGAGCGTGTTAATAATAATAATAATATAGGAAATACTCTAAATGCTCTGATGGTCATTTAGAAAAATCCTTTCTGAGTGAGCACCTAGAAGCCAAGAGGAACATAACAGGCCAAATTTCAAGTTTGTTGGCTTCACAGTTCTGGAGATATTGTGATGATGCATGAGGGGTATTTTGCTTTTATATATGTAGATTTTCTTGCCCAATCATCAAAACCAGAGATCACAAAGTCTTTTTTTATTTTCATTTCAATGCAAACAGATCATACAGGTAGTTCTCAAACTATGACCCCAATGGAGCCCAAAACGTCTATTGCTAAGTGAGAAATCCGTTCAGTCAGTTTTGCCCCATTTTACGACCTTTCTTGCCACATTCGTTAAGTGAATCACTGCACTTGTTAAATTAACAGCACGGTTGTTAAGTGAATTTGGCTTTTCCATTGGCTTCGCTTTGCCAGGCGGTCGCAAAAAGGGGATCACTTGACCCTGGGGACACCGTCATAAATGTGAGTCCGTTGCCAAGCATCTGAAGGTAAATCACGTGACCATGGTCGTAAGTGTGAAAAACGTTCATAAGTCACTTTTTTCAGCGCTGTTGTAAGTTCGGACGGTCACTAAACGAACTACTGTAATTCGAGGACTACCTGCATTTAAATTTTTTTCCATTTTTCCTCAAGGCAGTGGCAGTGTTGGTGTGTATAAATTCCAATTATCAATAAAATAGTCCATTTTCCTAATGAAAAAATTAAAAAAATCTCAATTTATCCATTTCAGCAAACTCTCTCAAACTTCACCAACCATTTTTCTCCAGAGTGGTTAGTGTCAAATTTTTTTCCCCCCGTCTCGGTGCGTATAATAAGTTCGTCCCAGTAAATCACATATTGAAGGAAAATTCCCTGTGTTTTGCTTCGCTATGCGGTGTATTTTTAAAGCAACTCGAAGCTATTTTAATCGATGAACTTTTGCTGAGCTCGGTAGACCAAGGCGGGGGGTTAATTTCTACTTTGCCCCTTTTCGTAAGAAATGCTGCGATGTGCCAGGAATGTATGTTTTAGAAGCAGCGTATTGTTTGCTAGAAACGTTCAAAAGGGCACCAGAATGACCCAAAATTAAAAGGTGACCTATTAGTATCTTGGAGAAGAGGAGAGAGAAAAAGAAAAACAACACACATTCTTCTCTCTCCTCTTCTTCTTCCCATTTCTCCTCTCTCTATTTCTCCTTCCTTCCTTCCTTCCCTCCCTCCCTCCCCATTTCTCTTCCCTCAATTTCTCCTTACTTTCTCCTTTTCTCCCTCCCTCTCTTCCCATTTCTCTTCCCTCTATTTCTCCTTCCTTCCATCCTTTCTCCATCCCTCCTTCCCTCCATCTCTCCCTTCCCATTTTCCCCTCTATTTCTCCTTTCTTTCCTCCCTTCCCATTTCTTCTCTATTTCTCCTTCCTTCCATTCTTTTCCTCCTTCCCTCCCTCTCTCCCTTCCCATTTCTCTTCCCTCAATTTCTCCTTACTTTCTCCTTTTCTCCCTCCCTCTCTTCCCATTTCTCTTCCCTCTATTTCTCCTTCCTTCCATCCTTTCTCCATCCCTCCTTCCTCCATCTCTCCCTTCCCATTTTTCCCTCTATTTCTCCTTTCTTTCCTCCCTTCCCATTTCTTCTCTATTTCTCCTTCCTTCCATTCTCTTCCTCCTTCCCTCCCTCTCTCCCTTCCCATTTCTCTTCCCTCTGTTTCTCCATCCTTTCTTCCTCCCTCCTTCCTTCTCTCCCTCTCTCCCTTCCCATTTCTCTTCCCTCTATTTCTCCTTCCTTCCGTCCTTTCTCCATCCCTCCTTCCCTCCCTCTCTCCCTTCCCATTTCTCTTCCCTCTATTTCTCTTTCCTTCCATCCTTTCTCCATCCCTCCTTCCCTCCCTCTCTCCTTTCCCATTTCCCCCTCTATTTCTCCTTCCTTCCTTCTTCCTTTCCTCCCTTCCCATTTCTCTTCCCTCTATTTCTCCTTCCTTCCATCCTTTCTCCATCCCTCCTTCCCTCCCTCTCTCCTTTCCCATTTCCCCCTCTATTTCTCCTTCCTTTCTTCTTCCTTTCCTCCCTTCCCATTTCTCTTCCCTCTATTTCTCCTTCCTTCCATCCTTTCTCCATCCCTCCTTCCGTCCCTCTCTCCTTTCCCATTTCCCCCTCTATTTCTCCTTCCTTCCTTCTTCCTTTCCTCCCTTCCCATTTCTTTTCCTTCTATTTCTCCTCCTTCCCTCCCGCTCTCCTTCTCTTCCCATTTCTCTTCCCTGTTTCTCCTTCCTTCCATTTTTCAACTCACTGAACCATAGCGAGTGTTGTGTATTTGTGTTTAAGATTAGAACGACTTGCCTCCAGAGGTTGTGGATGCTCCAACACTGGAAGTTTTTTAAAGAAGAGTTTGGATAACCACTTGGCTGAAATGATAGAGGGTTTCCTGCCTGAGCAGGGGGTTGGACTAGAAGACCTCTGAGGTCCCTTCCAACCAGGGGTGGGATTCTACCAGTTCGCACCTATTCGCTAGAACCGGTTGTTAACATTCTAAGCAGTTCGGAGAACCGGTTGTTAGAAGAAATTACTGGCCTAATCCTGTAAGGAAGGCAGGAAGGAAACATTCTGGTGTTGCTTACAGAAACTGCCTCTCCGTTAACTCTTATTATATTCTTGGCAGGACTAGACTTCCTGTCTCAGGAACTTCCCTGGAGTTTTTTCCCCTCCTTTGCTGGTCCTTTGCTTGTGTGGAGTGACCATTCAAAGTTACAGTGGAACTGAAAAAAGGGACTTATGACCATTTTTCACACTTACAACTGTTGCAGCATCCCCACAGTCATGAGAGGCCAGGCAAGGAGATGCATGCCTCGGTGTGAGTGATGTTGAGTTGGCCACACCCAGCCAATAACATGACCACCAAGCCATGTCCACCCAGTCACATGACCACCAAGCCACGCCTACCCCCTAAGCCACACCCACAAAACCGGTTGTTAAAAAAATTGAATCCCAACCCTGCTTCCAACTCTATTATTCTGTCAAGAGTTTCATTTTCTAACAATTTTCACCAAACTGCATCCTTTCTCCTCACCCGTGCGCAGAGGGATCTTTTGTCCAGAGTGTTTTAATAATGTACTAAAATTTATGGAGTATTTTTTATACTACCACTCTTTTTTTTCTATTTATGAAGCTACTTCTTAAAAGCATTAAAGAATAGAGAATAGGTCTTTTTTTAAAAAAAAAAAATCTCTCTAGATTCTATATTGTAATGAGATGCAGCTTTTTAATAAAATGACACTCAAATATCCCAGCTAGTGATTGGGATAGAAATGTGATTTGGTCAGCATTGCAGAAAATTCCAATTTATTTATTCATTTTTACTGCTTAAGGGGTAAAAGTCTTTAATTTTACTTTTCTGATCAGAGAAAATTGAGAGAATTTGGTTGAAATACTTAGCCAGGTCTGGTCCACAATGGCAATTTTTTTCCATAAAGCAAACATTAAGAATACAGGTAGTCCTCAATTTATGACCACAGTTGAGCCCAAAATTTCCCTGGCTAAACGAGATATTTGTTGAGGGAATTTTGTCCCATTTTACGATTTTTCTTGCTACCCTTGTTAAGTGAATCACTACCGTTGTTAACTTAGCAACACGGTTGTTAAGTGCATCTGGCTTCCCCATTGTCTTTGCTTTTCAGTAGGTCGCAAAAGTGGATTGCGCGACTCTGGAATGCTGCAACCGTCATAAATGTGAATCAGTGGCCCAGTGTCTGAATTTTTTTAAATCTTGGGAATGCCGGAAAGGTCGTAAGTGTGAAAACGATCATAAGTCACTTTTTTCAGTGCCGTTACAATTTTGAACAGTCACTAAACGAACTGTCATAAATCAAGGATCGCCTGTACAGGTCATCATTTAAGGACCATTAATTAATTCCGTTCCAACAGCACTGAAACTTCAGTCGAAAATGACTTACGAATGTTTTTGACGCTTAACGGCTGTTGCGGCACCCGTCTGGTCATGTGATCAAAATTCGGAGGCTTTGCCGCTGATTCATATTTATGATGGTCGCAGCTTAACGACGGTGGTAAGAATAATTGTAAAATGGGGGCAAAATTCCCTTAATAACTGTCTTGCTTAACCTCAGAACTTTTGGGCCCAGTTGTGGTCGTAAGTCAAGGACTGCCCGTCGAGGAAACCCAACACTGCTATTTATCCTAGCCAGAAAAGAATTAAACATTTTCCATAAATAGCTTAGAATCAAAGAAAGAAAGTTTATTTTCTTCTTCGATTTCTCTGCTGCCCATTCTCACATAATCATTTGTGGTTCAGCTTTATTTCTGAGGCCTGCAGGCTAAGATTTAATCTACTGCTCTCCCTATAAAATCATAGATTACATATGCAACTAAATCTGGACGGTAATTATATGCATTCGGGGAAAGCACCTTTAATCAGCCTTTGCTCAGCCTGCTGTTGCCCAGATGTGTGTATAAATCTGAATCCTTCATCAATGTCTTCCTTTGTTTTATCTACCAGACTTGGTTTATTTTAAACCTTTCAGATGATAGGGATGGGAGTTGGAGTCTTTAGAATGGCAGCCAAAACGAAACAGCTGTTTTTCATTATCGGGCAACCCCAGAACAGAACAGAATGAATAAGAATAGAATAGGATTACAGAATAGGATTACAGAATAGAATAGAATAGAAAAGAATGAATAAGGATAGAATAGAATCATAGAATAGAATTACAGAATAGAATAGAACAGAACAAATAAGGATAGAATAGAATTACAGAATAGAACAGAACAGAATGAATAAGGATAGAATAGAATTACAGAATAGAATAGAATAGAATAGAATAGAATAGGGAATAAGGAATAGGGGTAGAATAGAAAATAGAGAACAGAATAGAACAGAACAGAATGAATAAGGATAGAATAGAATTACAGAATAAGATTACAGAATAGAACAGAACAGAATGAATAAGGATAGAATAGAATTACAGAATAGAACAGAACAGAATGAATTAGGATAGGATAGGATAGGGAATAAGGAATAGGGGTAGAATAGAAAATAGAGAACAGAATAGAACAGAACAGAATGAATAAGGATGGAATAGAATTGCAGAATAGAGTAGAATAGAATAGAAGTTAGTGTTCTAATAGTTGCAATGGTTGGAAATGTGAAAAACGGTTGTAAGTCACTTTTTTCAGTGCTGTTGTAACTTCGAATGGTCACAAAAACAAATGGTTGTAAGTCCAGGAGTATATTTGTACCTGGCTTGTTATCTTCCATGTGGCCACCAAGGGGCAGTAGAGAGATGCAAAAGAACTCTTTCTTGCCCTCTGGCAGCCCAGGAGTTTTTGACACTTGATTTAACAGTTCTAAATTGGTACAGCATGTTGTTGTTGTTGTTGTTTTTTCATAAGACAAAAAAACAAATCCAGAGGAAGAATTGTTGACCGACCGAGAAGTCCTATCTAATGCAGATGACCCCTGCCTTTTTTTTTCTTGATCCACCCCATCTGGATGTCCGTTTATTTCGGGGAGAGGAAGGACCTGCCAATGAAGGGTTAAATAAAAGGCAGGGGATACAATTCCAAGAATGTTTTCTTAAAATAAATTGGAGAGGGAATTTAATCCAGTTGAGGCCCCTTGGTTTTGGTGCTTGCATGAATTCCTACGAAGCCACGGGGTTTTCCCTAAGTTTTTAGAAATAAAGTTCTATCCCGTCTGCAGGAATTTCATTCATTCATTCATTCGTTTGTTTGTTCGTTCGTTCATTCCCTTCAATAACTCTGCAACCCATCCCAGGGACTCGGGGAGAACTTACAATTCTCAAATTCTCAAAACAATTTGAAAGATATGGTTCAGTCGTTGACTTGCAACACTTCAACTAGTGATTGTTTGAGTGTTGGAAAAAGGGACTTATCACTGTTTTCCACGCTTAACGACCGTTGCAGCATTCCCCACGGTCATGTGGTCAAAATTCAGGCGCTCGGCAGATGGGCTCGTGTTTGTGATGGCCGCAGCGTCCCACGGTCACAAGCCAAGTCAATGGGGAAGCCCGATTCGCTTAAACAACGGCGTCCCTCGCTTAACGACTGCTGTGATTCACATAATCCCGATGGCAAGGGCCAAAACATAGTCTTCTCACTTAGCAGCAGATATGTTGTACTCAGTTGTGGTCATAAGTTGAGGACTCCTTGTATTCCTGTGGCCTTGTTGGGATGTTGTTCGGATTTGGGGTTGATGGCAAGATGGCCGCTTTTAAGGGGGAGAGGCGGATTTCTCGAAAAAAAAAAACACCCGTAGTTTATTTTTTTCCCCTTTGTTGCTTTGACAGTTGCTTGCGTTGTGCAATGAAATGTGTAGGTATCAATTCCATAAGTGATTTGAGCCTCAGGCAAGGAGTGATTTATCTGATGGCTGCTGCCTTAATCTATTTCGCTCTGAATGTTTGCCAGATATGGGACTGGGAAGGAGATCTTGTGAGGCCGCAGGGAATCATGGGAAACTCAACCTGTCCTTCCAAAATTGGGGAGGGTGGCGAAACTACGGGGTCGGGCTTAGGTTTTGGGGAGGAAAATAAGTGAAAAACAAATTCTGCCTACCCGCATCCATCGGTGTTCATCTGGTTAGCGTGCTGTCAGTGTGTGTGAGAGAGTTGAGGGCTGTTTGGAAACTGAAACAGTATTTGCTGGGCGAGCAAGAAGGAGGCAGCAAGGAGCCTGGGCGTGGCTTAGCTCAACTGTTCTGTACTAAAGCTGCTTGGTGCTGTGAAACTAAAACTCCTCTGCTTGTGTTTTGCATTTGGAGCAGATTTCTTTTCAGGTGGGGAGGGGGAGTAGAACTCCTTAGCATCAGAGCATGTTAATAATAATAATATAGGAAGTACTCTAAATGCTCTGATGGTCATTTCGAAAAATCCTTTCTTAGTGAGCACCTAGAAGCCAAGAGGAACATACGGGCCAAATGTCAAGTTTGCAGTCTTTACGGTTCTGGAGATTTTGTGATGATGTGTGAGGGGCATTTCGCTTTTATATTTATAGATAAAAAGATAATACCTTCCGGGGATGAACATAGCTGATATTTCTCCCTCCTCCTCTTTTCCCCACAACAACAACCCTGTGAGGTTGGTTGGGCTGAGAGAGAGAGAGAGAGAGATTGACCCACAATCACCCCCCTTGGCTTTCATGACTAAGGTGGGACTAGAACTCACCGTTTCCTGGTAAGGTTGACCCAAAGTCACCCAAATGGCTTGCATGTCTAAGATGGACTAGAACTCGCCATCTCCTAGTGATTGGCCCAAAATCACAGTCGATTTTAACGCCTAAGGAGGGACTAGAATTCACTATCTCCTGGTGATTGGCTCAAAGTCACCTCATTGGCTTTCATGACTAAGGTGGGACTAGAACTCACCGTTTCCTGGTAAGGTTGACCCAAAGTCACCCAAATGGCTTGCGGGTCTAAGATGGACTAGAACTCGCCATCTCCTAGTGATTGGCCCAAAATCACAGTCGATTTTAACGCCTAAGGAGGGACTAGAATTCACTATCTCCTGGTGATTGGCTCAAAGTCACCTCATTGGCTTTCATGACTAAGGTGGGAGTAAAACTCACCTTCACCTTGTGTGTGACCCAAAGTCACCCCGTTGGCTTTCATGGCTAAGGCAGGACTTGAACTCATGATCTCCTGCTTTCGAACATTAACCACTAGACCTAACTTACTTTTCAATCCCTATTTTTCTGAATTCTGCCTGGGAAAGGTTAGACCAAGTTTTGTGTTTGGTTTTAGGCTGCCTCACAGCAGAATTCTAATTTCCAATCTGAGCAAGTATAGGTTAGTCCTCGGTGTATGAACACAATTGAGCCCGGAATTTAGGTTGCTAAGTGAAACATTTGTTAAGCGAGTTTTGTCTCGAATCAACGTTTTCTCGATGGCTTTTTCCTGCAATGATTCACTTTTAAAATCTGGTGGCTGTCTGACTAACAGGTGCTTTATCTATCTATCTATCTATCTATCTATCTATCTATCTATCTATCTATCTATCTATCATCTATCTATCTATCTTCTATCTATCTTATCTATTTATTTGATTTATTCATAAACATTTTTTTGAATACAGTGTTTTGTCCAGATATATTATTTACAAAAAAACATAGCTAATATTGTAAAAATATTGTCCATTTCCTAATAATAATAATACTCATAATGTAATAACACCTAAATTAACAGCTCTAGTAATACTACAGTTCCCTTACAATACAGTTCCCATTCTTTGTATTTAACTCATTCACATTTTTAATATTCATAACAATTACAGTTTTCTATCTTCCTTCCTCTAACTTCTACCCTTTGTTTTAAGCCACTCATAAAATCTATTCCATATCAAATAGTATTCTGAGTCTCCTTTTTCTTTTCTTTTTAAAGTTAATCTGTCCATCTCAGCACATTTTAGGATCTTGATTTTAAAGTATAATAATAGATAATCAGAGTTGGAAGGAACGTTGTAGGTCATTTAGTCCAACCTCCTGCCCAAGCAAGACACCCTACATCATTTCTGACAGGTGGGAGTCCAATCTCTTCTTGAAAGTCTCAAGTGATGAAGCTCCCACAACTTCCGAGGGCAACTTCTGTTCCATGGGTGGATTGTTCTCATGGTCAGAAAGTTTCATTTCTAGGTTGAATCTCTCCTGGATCAGTTTCCATCCATTATTCCTTGTCTGGCCTTCAGGTGCTTTAGAAAATGCTTGACCCCCTCTCTCTCTGTGGCAGCCCCTCAAATATTGGAAGACTGCTATCCTGTCTCCCCTGGTCCTTCTCTTCCCTAGACTAGCCAGGCCCAGTTCCTGCAACCGTTCACCGTATGTTTGAGCCTCCAGTCCCTTAATCATCCTGGTTGCTCTTCTCTGCACTTTTTCTAGAGCCTCAACCTCTTTTTTATAACGTGGTGACCAAAACTGGATGCAGGACTCTAGGTGTGGTCTTACTAAGGCTTTATAGAGTGGTATTAGTACCTCCCTTGATCTTGATTGTATCCCTCTATTAATGCAACTTAGGATTTCATTGGCTTTTTTGGCTGCCGCTGCACACGGCTGGCTCTTATTTAGCTGGTTGTCCACTAAGACTCCAAGATCCCTCTCACGATTACTGTGTCAGGACTCCAACAAATGCTGACACAATAATTGTGAGAGGGATCTTGGAGTCTTAGTGGACAACCAGCTAAATAGGAGCCAGCCGTGTGCAGCGGCAGCCAAAAAAGCTAATGCAATCCTAAGTTGTATTAATTCAGAAAACGTCATGCATAATGCAATCCTAAATTGTATTAATTCAGAAAACAAAAATGAGGAGGTAACCTTTTTGATTACCACCTCGTTTATGTTTTCTGAATGATCCTGAAAGTGTGCAGCCTGGGAACTGTGTGTGTGTGTGTGTGTGTGTGTGTGTGTGTGTGCAAGCCACTAAGACAGCCCGAGGGCCCCTTTTTTCTTTTTCCCTCCCCTGTTTTTCAAACATAGATTTTGCAATCCCCGACAGGCCCGTTTTCCTGGCAGTGTCGACTCTTAGCAAACCTTCGTCCTCACTTTGGGGCAGGTTGAGATTTGCAGGCATCTGGCAGTTCCTGGCCGTGCGCCTGGCGGGATTTGAGATACTGTCCCCGAGCGCTGGAAACAGGGTTTGAGGGCTCCACGTTAGGGGAGACTCGGAGGGTATTCCTACACCCCCTCCCCTCCTCTTGTCCAGGCTGGGAAGGAAGGAATATTTTAGCAGCTGGGAAGGTAAGTAAGAGAACATTGGAGCTAGCCAAAAAATAAAAATAAAAAAATAAGATATGGAATTAATGCTTCTTCACGTTTCCCTGCCTCTCCCAAAGTTTGTCTTGTGGAAAAAAAAAAAAAACCTGTGCATTTGCAAAGGGCTTTTATTAGGTGTGTACTGGTTGCAGAGATGTGATTCATCGAATCAGGCCTGGCCTTTTACGGGGCTTTTGGGAAAAGGTGGAGGGGGAACTGGTGGCCTCGTCCAGCCGTCTTGGCTAAATCCCCAGCAGCTCTTCTATAGGGAGGCACCAGCGTGCATTGTGCTGGTGCATGTTCACCAACACGAGCATAGAATTGCAATTTGCTCAGTGGTCCTTCCTTCCTTCCTTCCTTCCTCCTTCCCTCCCTCCCTCCCTCCTTCCTCCCTCCCTCCCTCCCTCCCTCCTTCCTTCCTTTCTCTCCACCCACTCCTTCCTTCCTCTCTTCCCCTCCTATCTTCCTTCCCCACTCCTTCCTCCCTCTCTCCCCACTCCTTCTTTCCTCTCCGCACACTCCTTCCATCTTCTCTTCCCACTCCTTCCTCCCTTCTTCCCCACTTCTTCCTTCCTTCTTTCCTTCCACACTCCTTCCTTCTCTCTCCCCACTCCTTCCTTCCTCTCCGCACACTCCTTCCTTCTTCTCTTCCCACTCCTTCCTCCCTTCTTCCCCACTTCTTCCTTCCTTCTTTCCTTCCACACTCCTTCCTTCTCTCTCCCCACTCCTTCCTACCTCTCTTCCCCACTCCTTCCTTCTTCTCCGCACACTCCTTCCTTCCTTCTTCCCCACTTCTTCCTTCCTTCTTTCCTTCCTTTATGATTTATTTATTTATTTGTAAAATACATTTGCTTTCATGCCTCGAGGCCTAGAACTCCCAGTTACCTAATAGCTTTCTTATTTGTTTAATTATATTGTACGCATAAGGTTAAACTTTGTTACCTCTGAACTCCACTAAACTGACGCCTGTTAAATCAAGTGTTTATTGATATTTATTTATACACGCAGACGCCGTCACTGCCTTGAAGAAAAATGGAAAAAAATGGAAAGGCAAGTAGTCCTTGACTTACAACAGTTCATGTAGTGATTGTTTGAAGTTACAACGTCACTGAAAAAAGTGACTTATGACGGTTTTTCACCCTTGCACCATCCCCACGGTCACGTGATTAAAATTTGGATGCTTGGTTCATATTTATGACGGCTGCCATGTCCTGGAGTCACATGAGTCCCCTTTGCGGCCTTTTGAACGCCAAAGTCTACAGTGAAGCCAGATTCACTTAACAACCGTGTTACTCCCTTAAGCGCTGCAGTGATTCGCTTAACAACGGTGGCAAGAGACCTGTCAAAATCGGGTAAAAATACACTAAGCGATCACTAAATGAACGTTTGTAAGTCAAGTCCTACTTGTACTAACTCGGAGCTATTAGCCAAGTTTCCAAATATGCATGATCAGCCAATATTGACTGTGCATACAGAAAGAGAGAATTGAGAGAGAGAGAAATTGTGGAAAAGAGAAAGAAACACAGAGAGAGAGAGTGGAAGAGAAGGAAAGTGAGAAATTGGGAGAGAGGAAGAGAGATTAAAAATGGAGAGAGGAAAAAGAGAGATAAATTGGGAGAGAGAAGAAAAAGAAATTGAGTGAGAGAGCGCAAGAGAGGGAGAGAGAAAAATTGGGAGAGAGAAAAAGATAGAGAAATTAGGAGAGAGGGAAAGATAAAAAAATGAGAGAGGAAAAATGGTGGGAAAAGAGAAAAATTGAGAGAGAGTGGAGGAGAGGAGGGGGGAAAGAGAGAAATTGGGAGGGAGGGAGAGAGGAAGAGATAAAAAAATGAGAGAGAGGAAGAGGGAAATTGGGAGAGAGAAGAGAAAGAAATTGAGAGAGAGTGGAGGAGAAGGAAAGAGAGAAATTGGGAGAGAGAAAGATAGAGAAATTGGGAGAGAGAAGAGAAAGAAACAGTGGAGGAGAAGGAAAGAGAGAAATTGGGAGAGAGAGAAAGATAGAGAAATTGGGAGAGAGAAGAGAAAGAAATTGAGAGAGTGGAGAAGGAAAGAGAGAAATTGGGAGAGAGAGAAAGATAGAGAAATTGGGAGAGAGAAGAGAAAGAAACAGAGAGAAGAGAAAGAAACAGAGAGTGGAGGAGAATGAAAAAGAGAAATTGGGAGAGAAGGGATGAAGGAGAGAGAGAGAGAGAAATTGGGAGACAGAGAGAGAGAGAGAGAGAGGATGGGGGTTGCTTCCTCGTTCACTCCTGCCAAATCCTTGGTGGAAGAGGGGCTGAATGGCGTGCCGCTCCCCCCCGCCCCGGAGGCTGCCCCACTTCCACCCCTCTGGGGAGCCTGGTTTCCTACGCCGGGAGGCAATCACAGCTGTCGAGCGAATGTTCGGATAATAGTAGTTTATTATGGAATAATTATAGAGTGGGTTATTGAATTAGCAGCACTGGAAACGGCTGGTAAATCCTGGAGGCAGAGGGAGCGGGAAAGAGAGAGAGAGAGAGAGAGAGAGAGAGGAGGCAATTTAAGCCAATGATGCCCCCTCCCCCAAAATTTAATCTCTCGGACTCTCTCTCTCTTTCTCCCACCTGCCCAAGTCAGGGTCTTTATCTCTTTCCCCAGATCAGAGAAACGAGAGACAGCTCAAAGCCAACCCCGCTTAATAAATCATTTCGCAGAGGGGTAGCAAGAGGAGATGATAATTAAGAAGTGGGGGGGGCGGGGGGCCGGGGAGAGACACAAAATCAAATCTGAAAAGCCCCCTCCTCCAATTCGTTTTGAGCTGTACAACTGCGATAAGGAGTGGATTTTGCAGAGCCGGAGGTTCCAGTGGACAGAAGAAAGAATTGGAGGAATCGGGTGGGAAATGTATTCGGGTGTGAATCTCTTTCCATTTTTTTTTTTCGTTCCTCCACCCACCCACCCCTATCCCCCGCCAGCCAAATCTCCATGGGCTAATGGCCCTGACGTCGTCTCTCAGTCTCTTTTCAATCTGGTGAGACAATAAACAGTCTGCCCGTAGATTAATCAATCAAGCCTGGGGGTTGATTAACCAGCAGGGAAGCCAACTGCAAACGGGGAAGATCAGGGGTCGGTAAACCGGCCGCTCTAGAGCCGCATGTGGCTCTTTCATCCCCTCTGCTGCGGCTCCCTATTGCCGGTCGGCTCCACAATTGATAGGACTTTTGATGAGGACAGGTAGAGGAAAAAGGACGCCGCGCTCGGAAGAGACTCTATGGTGGGGGAAGCGTCATAGAGTCTGGTCGGCTCCAGAATTGAACTGGTGGTGAGGCCTTCCGGTTAGGACCTTTGTGGCTCTTTGAGTGTTTAAGGTTGCCGACCCCTGGGGAAGACGAATGCTGAGTTCGAGAAGGCGCTTCCTCGCCGAAGGGGGCACTCGATTCGAACTCAGGGCTTGGAACTGAACAATGTTTTTGTCAACTCGTAAAACGTTTCTATGCCAGTTTTAGAGTTGCCGTGAACAGTGGGGGGGTATATGTGAATTTGAAGGAGCAGTGCGGCACCCAAAGTGGATTCCACTCTTATCTTGCAAAGATTGTAACTAAGCTACCGGAATTTCTGCCATCGAAAATCCCTAATTGGAGAATGTGATGGATGACTCTCAGCTATGAATGTGTTTGTTGGCGAATATGAATTATGATACACCCAGAGGGGTGGGGGAAAATAGGATCATAGGTGATAGTGAATTACGTGTCTCAGAATCGGCTTCATACAGGTTCATGCCGACATGTTAGCTCTTAATAAATCCTTTGAAGTTTTTGAAGTTTGGCTCAAGGCTCATGATTTAATTAGGGCAACTGCCGGAATCCTGACAGTTCTCCTGGTTCAGTGTGGGGTGCTTTTACTGTATATACATGGAGTCCTCGACTTGCAACCGTTCATTTAGCGATCGTTTGAAGTTACAGCATCCCTGACTTGCAACCATTTTTCACACTTACGACTGTTGTAGCAACCCCCCCTCCCCATGGTTACATGATCAAAATTTGGCTGCTTGGCAACTGGCATGTATTTATGACGGTTGTAATATCCCGGGGTCATGCGATCCCTCTTGTGACCTTCTGACAAGGAAATTCAACGGGGAAGCCGGCTTCACTTAACAACGGTGTTCCTAACTTAAAAACTGCAGTGATTCCCTTAGCAGTGTTGGCAAGAAAGGTCATAAAATGGGGTAGAACTCACTTCACCATCTGCCATGGTGGTAAGTGTGAAAAACGGCCATAAGTGTGAAAAGGGAAGCTTTCGAAGAAAGGGATCGGAAAATTGTTGACAGTCACAATACTGACAATGGGAGAAATTATGTCGGTTTCTGTAAATAAACCCACAGATGTTATTGAAGAAATGTCAGATGCAGAACAAATTTTATCTGACAAGATAGAGATAGTATTAAAGTGGATTTACAACTGACAGGGTAAGATAATGATTTAGAAAAGGATGTTTCACTGGATCTATAGAAGAAATTGGCTGAAGTTTTAACATTTAAAAAGGAAATACAAATGACAAAACCAAGATATATATATTTTTTTCCTACTGGATTTACCAAAAAAAGGCTCGTTCAAGCCTTGTTTTGAACTCTGTGCTGTGGGAGAAAGAAGAAATGGAAAGACATCTTAGGACAACGTTTTTAAGGTTTTTAGAAGAAAAAGAAAGGAATACAAAGTGGATTTATCTGATCAACGTTAAAATACGGTGTTATTTCTAGCTACCTTTTTTGCATTTTCTGCTAACAGCAGGAATGAAAAGATAATGTTTTATGGATTTTTTTAGAAAATAGGTAGATGATATGGGAAGAAGAGATAAACGTTTGTAACTTTAAAGAGGGTGAAGAGTTACTAAATGTGTTTATACAGGTAGTCCTTGACTTACGACCGCAATTGAGTCCCAAATTTCTGTTATTAAGTGAGATGTTTGTTAAGTTTTGCCCCATTTTATGACATTTCTTGCCACAGTTATTAAGTGACTCATTGCAGTAGATAAGTTAGTACCACCGTTGTTAAGTGAAGTTGGTTCCCCCGTTGGCTTTGCTTGTCAGAAGGTCACAAAAGGAGAATCACATGACCTTGGGACACAGCAGTGGTCATAACTATGAACCAATTGCCAGGTGTCTGAATTTTAATCAGGTAACTACAAAGGTCGTAAGTATGAAAAATGGTCATGTCACTTTTTTTTAGTGTCATAACTTTGTACAGTCACTAAATGAACTGTTGTAAGTCAAGGACTACCTCTACTTATGATGAAGGTTGGAAGGCACTTTATATATTTATTAGCTCGATCCCCGTGCTTTACTACGAAACTATGTGGTGGGGATTAGTTTTTGGGGGAGGAAAATAAGGGGGGGAAATTGTGCCTCTGCCTACCAGCATCCATTGGTATTCATCTGGCCAGCATCCTGTCAGTGTGTGAGAGAGTTGAGGGCTGTTTGGAAAGTGACACAGTATTTGCTGTGTGAGCAAGAAGGAGACAGCAAGGAGCCTGGGCATGGCTTAGCTCAACTGTTCTGTACTAAAGGTGCTTGGTGCTCTGAAACTGAAACTCCTCTCCTCTGCTTGTGTTTTGCATTTGGGACAGATTTCTTTTCAGGTGGGGAGGGAGAGTAGAACTCCTTAGCATCAGAGCATGTTAATAATAATCATATATGAAATATAATGCTTTGATGGTCATTTTGAAAAATCCTTTCTTAGTAAGCACCTAGAAGCCAAGAGGAACAGATGTGCCAAATGTCAAGTTTGTAGGCTTTGCGGTTCTGGAGATTTTGTGATGATGCGTGAGGGATATTTCACTTTTATACATAGAGAGATTTCCTCTTTATGATATTCTTATATATATTTTTTCTTCTATTTTTTGTTTCTTTTCCTTGGAACTTTTTACTTTTTGTCTGTCTGTCTGTCTGTCTCTCTCATATATTCTCTGAGCACAACCAAGCCCCCACCTGAACAGAACACACCCCCACCCAATCAGAACACAGCCAAGCCCCCACCCAATCAAGTCACACCCCCACTAGCAATTAAAAGGAAGAAGCAGCTGCAAGCTCACATTACTCCAAGAAGCACAAAGCCGAAGACACAAGCCTGAAGATGACAAATGAGATTTCGTCGAAACGTTGCCAAGATACTTCCAATTTTACACGGGAGAAAACCCGAATAACCAAAGATCCACATACAAATCTCAGAAAACAAATATGTATGTATGTATGTATGTATGTATGTATGTGTATATATATATATATATATATGGTATTCAGCTTTGCTTGGGTATTTTCCCACGTCATTATAGTTGTGCTTTTAAAGTTTTAGCAACGTTTCGGCAGAATATCATCTGCCATCATCAGGCTTCTGTATTGTGTTCGTCTGTGAGTCAGACTTTTACAGTTGTTTCAGTTTTAAATTTGGGGCTAGCCTACTGCTCTGCCAGAATGGTTTTTTCTTCATCCTGATTGGTTGGGAGTCTTGGTCTATGTTTATTGGTCTTGGAGTTTGCTGTGTTCTGCTTGATTGGTGTTTCTAATATCTTCTATCTGTTTTGTGGCTTTTTTTGTGTCTTGATTGGCTGGCAACATTGTGTCCCTGTATTGGAGGCTTTTAGTGCAGCTTGGCTCCTAGTAAATGGACGGCAATCATTTGTTAGGAAGCTAGGTTTCATCTGGGTGCCTGGTTGGGGTGTGTTTGAGCTGGAGGTATCAGGGGGGATCTGTTTGTGCCCAGGTGTTTGCCTGGCTTGTGGTGTGGAAATTTTTTTGTTTGTTAGTGCAGGCTTCCAAATGATTGACAGTCTGGTGGAATCATGTCTTCTATTCATGCTTTCAGATCTTTTTTCAATCTCTATGGCTTCTCTGATAATTCTGTGGCTGGGGTTTTCTATAGTGGCTAGGGTTTTGGTGCCATTGAAGTCGATGCTATGACCTGTGGCTTCCATGTGTTGGAGTAGTGAGGAAGTGTGTTCCAGCTTTTTGACTGCATCTTTGTGTTCATCCAGGCGGGTAATTATTCTTCTATCGGTCTGTCCAATGTATGTGGCCGGGCATCTTGAGAGCATCTTAGCCACATTTCGACGAGGTCCCACTCGCCATCTTCAGGCTGGTGCTTTCGGCTTCGTGCTTGTGCGAGCAAAGCGTGATCGGAGCTGCCGTCTCTATAAATACTGCTGGGGAGGTTGGCTGTCTTGTTATTTCTTAACACAGCCAACCTCCCCACCAGTATATATAGGGAGTTGGCAGCTCCGATCACGCTTTGCTTTCTCAAGCACGAAGCCGAAAGCACCAGCCTGAAGATGGCGAGTGGGACCTCTTCGAAACGTTGCCAAGATACTCTCAATCTTACACAGGAAAAGACCCGAACACGCCAAGACCTGCATACCTGTACCCGTGAAAAATCTATGAATACACACACACACACACACACACACACACACACACACACACCTGCTGGGAAATTCTGGGAGTTGGAAGTCCACACATTTTAAACTTCTTCAGGTTGAGATATACTATTCTGCTTTGGGTGTCTGTGTGTATAATAAGTCCTTTGTTTCATCTCTCCGCCGGATAACAATTGCCTTTTTAATTGTGCTCTGTTCACCTTGCCTTATTTCATTTGGGATTTATTATCCTTGATTGCGCTTGGCGAAAATCATTACCGGCCCTAGGAAGCCAAGCAAAACTTTAAATAAAACTGGTCAGATGCCGATAGAAGAAATATTTGTAGCTCTCCGGGTTGAACTGTGTGGAGAGGCCTTTGGTGCTTTCTGAGCTTTGTTGTTGTCTTACAGACATTTCACCACCCAACTAGGCAACATCATCAGTGCTGGAAGGGATTAGGGTTGGCTGTCTGTTTATACATGGCGGCTTTCCCTGTCAGTGTTTGTGGGAGTTCTTCTTGATGGTTCCTTGATATGTTGGTTAGACCACTGGTACTAAAGTCTGTCTATCCTAAAATGTAGTAACTGAGGCATTCTGGGAGTTGAAATCCACCCATCATTAATGCATAGGGAATTCTGGGAGTTGAAGTCCCACCCACGCATATTAAAGTTGCTGAGATTGAAAACAATGGACCTAGGCCGGAAGCCTGCCATTTTCACTCTGAAAATACCTATTACTCTCAGACTTTTGGCCAGAATGGCATGAATCCAGTCACAGAACTTCCTCTGAAGACTGCCTAAGGTTCTAGTCCTCATGTTTCTGAGTAAATTATATAGGAAACCATCCAGTGTTGTCTCCCCCGCAAATTTTCTGGTTGACATTTTTAAGCAGCAATTTGATTTTCCAGGGCCTTTATTGCAAATGATATGGGGTGGGGGGGTGTTTAACCCAAAAGAGAGATTTTGTGGACCAAGTGTGTGTTTTAACCGTAGACTCATACACTTTCTGGGCCTGTTTTCAAAAGCATCCTGCTGAAAATTGGCTTTTTTAAAAAAAACTGCTGTTGTTGGAGGGTTTTTTTCCCCCTCCTATCTGACAAAGGGAAAAATTGGGGAATGACAGAGATAATAATTTGGAGGAAAGAGGAAGCCAGGCCCAGAAGAAGCCACAACAATTCTTAAATAGCCTCCAGCAATTTATTAGATCAGCCTCTTTCCTGACTTAGCCTGGTAAACTATAATTTAACTCCTCCTTGGCCCTTCCGTGACACAAAGCAAAACTCCGAGGCTAAAATTGCTGTTTTTAATCAAGTTGAGCCAAATGTTGGCAAGCTTTACTCCCTGATTTTGGGAGAAAACAACGCAAGAATTTATGAAGTCTCATTCTGGGGGCAGGGGAGGCGATGCGCCAACCAGTTATCTGGAATGGTGTACAGTTTCCTGCCTAAGCAGGGGGCTGGACTAGAAGACCTCCAAGGTCCCTTCCAACTCTGTTATTCTATTCTGTTCAGTTTAATGGAGCAAATCAGCCGTAGCATTGGTGTGGTGTGTGTGAATGCGGTAACATTGGATTGTCCTCGGCTTACAACCATTGAAAAAAAGTGACTTACGACCGTTCTTCACACTTAGCAACTGTTGCGGCGTTCCCATCGCCATGTGATCAGTATTTGGCAGCTTGACCACGCATTCATATTTATGACGGTTGCAAATGTCCTGGGGTCATGGGATCACCTTTTGCGACCATTTGACAATGGGGAAGCCAGATTCACTTAACAGCTATGTTGATTTGCACAATAACCGAGACAAAAAGGTCATAAAACGAGGCGTAACTCCAGCTGCCTTGCTTAGCAGCAGAAATTTCGGGCTGCATTGTGGTCATAAGTTGAGGACTAACTGTATATGAGGCATCGGATTATTTTTAAGCAATTTCTATATTTGACGTGGCTTGCTGCTTAGATCTGTGCTTTCCATATCTGGGTAAATTAGCTCAGGTTGAATAAAAAGGTGGGTTTTTTTTGTTTTTTTTTGTTTTGTTTTTTTATTTTTATTTTCACACAAACCACTTTTAAGCAACAACTTTCTGATAACCGGTTTTAAAAATGACTTTTTAATCAGTGTTTCTCAACCTTGGCAACTTGAAGATGAGGTGATTTTAACTCCCAGGTTTTCAAAATGCATGGACTTCAGTTCCCAGAATTCCCCAGGATGCCTGAAGGAGGCTCTTAAAGTTATACGGTCTTCGGCTCTCCAAGAATTCCGGGAACTGAAATCCATGCGCTTCGGAGGCCCTCAAAGTGTGTGGACTTCAGCTCCCAGAATCCCCTAGCCTGCCTGGCCATTGCTTAGAACTCTGGGAATTGAAGTCCACACATCTAAAACGCTGTTCACGACGAGAAAGTCCGATTAATGGTTGAATCTTTTAAATGGAAGCCAGAGAAGATCCCTTAAAGGCCTGTTGTAATGTTGTAAAACATTTCGCAAAGAGACCGGGCAACATGCGTTGGAGTAAAAAAATAAATAAAAAATGTTGCGCTGGGTTTGCAACGTATTGGATTTTGTGATCCCCAGGTTGGATGAGTTGCAGAGTTAACGTAGTTGGAAGAAAGATCCATCTGGTTCAGTTCCAAGCCAGGAGAAAGACACTGGAAACATGGAGGTTGATTAAAGATGAATTTAATGATGAAGCAGAACCACCAAGCCCATGGTTCTGGGCAGCTGACCACATGGAGTGTAGAGTGGCGGTGGTATTTATACCTTCTCTTGGGCTTTGAACTTGAGCTTCCTGTTCCTGTGCAAGAACATGTATTCTACATGTAGGGGTCATATAGAGGTCATAGCTGGCTCTATAGGTTGTCTGAGCTAAGTTTGGTTGAAGTTTGGAGGGTGAAGCAGTGCCCTTAGGAGATTGTGCAATGTGGTGAGCTCTGCTGCTAGACGGTTGTGAGTTAATCCTAACTTTCTTCAGACCTTGCCGCAGGGAGTAAAGGATTACCAAATCTCCATTTCTAAAGCTGCCCCAGCTCAATATCTGTTTTGGGGGGCTGGGGGGAGAGCAGGGAGCTGGGGCTCTTGAGTTTCTGTCTCCCTTAAGATTTTTTTTTATTATTTCTCTTTTAGGGGAAATATTTTATCCTGCCTTTTTAAAAATATTCCTCCAAATTATTTCATTCTTCTAGGAAAGGGGCGGATGCTAACTCCCTACAACCTGAGTCCACTGGCGGGCTGCCGCCGGTTCGGATCAGCTGGCCCCGCCCACCCAGCCACACCCTGTCCTGTCCTATATTTCCGGCTTTTTTCAGCTGAGCTGATTCGCACGGCACAGTGGATTTCGCGCGCTTCAGCTGTTCTTACTTACTGGGCCTGCCCTGTAGAGGTTCAGTTTGGTGGCTTTTTTGAGCGCTGCTTTGCGCGCGCGCTCACAGAACCGGTTGTTAAACCGATTGCAGCCCACCACTGCCTGAATCGATACCTCAGGTTGGAGGTCCGAGCAGACATTAACGGTATTTCCAGGATATGACCGCATCAAAAAGTCCTCGTTTTTTCCCTTCCATCGCATTTGAGGCAACTCCGTTACTTGTCTCTTCTGAAGAAATGACAGAGGGGAAGAGGAGAGATTGTGTTGGGGGGTGAGAGGAAAAATATGTATAATTGTGGCGTGGTTTTATTTTTTTTCTCCCGAACAACCAAAAGAATTACTTCTGTTCCCCATGGCATGTGTGCATGTTTTTGCTAATGTACATATGCACCGAGGTTTTATTCAAAGACGCCAGTCGCGCTTGTTGATAAGAGAAAGAGGAATTGAAAAGCGGGAGCCAACACACCTTAAAAAGGGCCTTTCTAGTCGGAAAAATTCTCTGTTCCGCCAGATCTTTGCAGGGTGGAAAACCATTTTGAAAATAAATAAGGTTTTATAGATGCTGCATTTGAGGCTTGAAGGTTCTGATCCGTTCTGAAGTGAGGTTTTTAGATCGCTCGCTGAATTATTTCTTTTTTTTTCTTCTTCTTTTTTTAAATAGTCCTTTTATTTGGAGTTGGACGTATTTTGACTCCCATCGGTTTTTTTTTTCCGATGGAGGCAATCAAAGAAGTAGAAAAATAGAAGAAGGAAGCAGAACTCAACGAGCCGTGTAAAAAAAAAACAGCCTCTTTGTGAGAGGAGTAAACTGGCAACATTGCAAATCCTGAGGCTGGCGTGCAAAAACTCAAGAGATAATTATGGGGGGGGGGAGGAAGAAAATACATGGCTTGGAAAATCAAGGTGGCCAGAGGTCTCTGAACTTGGGAACTTTAAGACTTGTGGACTTCAACTCCCAGAATTCTCTAGCCAGCTATGCTGGCTAGAGAATTCTAGGAGTTAAAAGTCCACAAGTCTTAAAGCTGCCAAGTTTGGGGGACCCTGGCTTACGCAGACAGCGGGTCTTCACGATTACAGGTGGTCCTCGACTTACGACCACAATGGGGCCCACCATTTTTATGAAGTGAGACATTTGTGAAATGAGCTTTGTCCCGTTCTCAGTTGCGCGGGTCGGAGAATCCAAAGCGTGAGGTAGTCTCTGCTTCCTTGCTTGAAGGCTGAGTCAATCAAAGCTTAGTCCTGCCTCCTCCCACTGCGCAGGCCTAGTTTTTGACTCAGTCTTCATGCAAGAAGACACAGAGAGAGAGATGCTCCAAGAAAGAAAATTAATCACGCTTTGGATTCTTCGAATTGGAGAAGAAGAGAACTTAGAAACCATGAACTGTGAGTAAAGCGAAAAGGAGGCCGAAGCCTCAATTGGACAGAACCCAGGACTCCATTACAAGCCAGGACTAACACGGTTGTTAAGCGAAGCCTCAAGTGGACAGAACCCGGGACTCCATTACAAGCCAGGACTAACACGGTTGTTAAGCGAAGCCTCAAGTGGACAGGTTTGAGGCTTCGTTGTTAAGCGAAGCCTCAAGCGGAGCCTCAAGTAGACAGAACCCAGGACTCCATTACAAGCCAGGACTAACACGGTTTTTAAGCGAAGCCTCAAGTGGACAGGTTTGAGGCTTCATTGTTAAGCGAAGCCTCAAGCGAAGCCTCAAGTGGACAGAACCTGGGACTCCATTACAAGCCAGGACTAACACGGTTGTTAAGCAAAGCCTCAAGTGGACAGAACCCGGGACTCCATTACAAGCCAGGACTAAACATGGTTGTTAAGCGAATCTGGCTTCCCTGTTGACTTTGCTTGTCAGAAGGTTGCAAAAGGGGATCGTGTGACCCCCGGGACGCTGCGACCGTCATAAATGTGAGGCAGTTGTTAAGCTTCCGAACACAAATCACGTGACCGTGAGGATGCTGCAACAGTCATAGGGTGGAAAAGCAACCTTAAGTCACTTTTTTCAATGCTGTCATAACTTTGAATGGTCACTAAGCAAACTGTTGTAAGTCGAGGACTACCTGTAGCTACTGGAACCTCCAGTGATAGTTGTACTGTACCTTTGCTGATTGCAGGTAGTCCTCAACTTACGACCACAACTGACCCCCAAACTTTCTGTTGCTAAGTGAGGCAATCACTACCGTTGTTAAATGAGTTTTGCCCCATTTTACAATCTTTGCTGCCATTGTTGTTAAGTGAATCACAGAAATTGTTAACTTAGTAATGTGGTTGTTAAACAAATCTGGCTTTGCCATTGACTTGACTTGTCAGATGGTCGCAAAAGTCGATCACGTGACCCCAGGACGCTGCAACCATCATAAGTACATGCCAGTTTCCAAGCATCGGAATTTTGATAATGGGACCATGGGGATGGTCCTAAGTGTGAAAAATGGTCATAAGTCACTTTTTGTTCTGACCTAGGCTTCCTGAGACAGTAACAATCACACACTGTTCCTAAAACCTTTTTTTTTATTTCAGTGGCTGTGAATTACATGCATTCACAGCCCCTAATGAGTCCCAAACCGCTTGTGAATAGTCCAACAGAAGTCCGCCACAGTCTTTTGGGATAAGGCTGATAAGCACCCACCTTTATCTCCCTTGAAATGCTGCCCAGGACTAAATTGCCAATTAGCTGTACAAGACCAAACGGAGCACAAAGTCAACAAGGAGCTTCAGATTTTGAACCGAACAGAACAAACGAAAGTTGCTTCCTGCAAAGGCTCGTGTCCCTTTGCTCCTCCTGTATGTCTTGTGGGAGAGGCCGATCGCCTCCCAGCCTTACTCCCGAGTCGCCCCTTTTGCCTCAACTGTTCTTGCCTTCTGGCAGCTGTGTGCAAGCGCGCACTGGGAACTGGCTCCCCTGTTCCTCTGCCTCCCTGATGTCAGATTCTGGTGGATCCAAAGTCTGCACATAACTCTCCCGATGGCTCTGGCCCCCATCTCTGTGTCAGATGCAGATCCCTCCTCCGAGCCCTCCCCAAACTCCAGGGCTGGCCCATGTTCCTCCCCAGTCTGCAACACTTCTTTTCAGTGCCATTGCAAGTTTGAACATCACTATAAACCAGGATTGTCCAACCTTGGCAACTATAAGACTTGTGGACTTCAACTCCCAGAATTCCTCAGCCAGCAAAGCTGGCTGAGGAATTCTGGGAGTTGAAGTCCACAAGTCTTAAAGTTGCCAAGGTTGGACACCCTGGTATAAACAAACCGTTGTAAGTCAAGGGCTACCTGCAGTGGCCTGAATCCAGGGGCAAATAAAGGACCTGACAAATGGGGGGGGGGGGAGGGGAGAGGACCCCATGGAATAGGCGGCCATCTTGCGCCCCCTTTGAGAGGAAAGGAAGATCCACGTCACGCAACTGCCTTGATTTGCAGCGTTGGCGCTCCCTGACCGGGAGAAAAACCGTACTAGGCGAGCTGTCGCTTGTTCCTTGAGGCAGAAGTTGTATTTTTTTCCAACCCTTCTGTCTCTCTCTCTCTCTCCATCTCCCCCACACGCCTTCGTCAGGCACGCCTCTCTCCGACTGGCTTTTTAACAAAATGCTACGAGAATCTCTTTTTCTCCCCACCACCCCACGCAGGTGTTTCAGAAATGGGCCAGTTTTGAACGCCCGGCAAGTTCAGGCGGGCCCTGGAGTTTTTGGCTTTTTTGTTGGTTTTTTGTTGTTTGGTCTTTTGGCACAGCCGCCTTGGGCCAGGACCGAACAAGGCTGGGCATTGCTGAGAGTCTCCCCGCTCCTTGTGGATATTCTTTTTCCTCTCCCCGATGTCCAGATTCTCGGAGACTCCCTGGATAAATCCCCCAAAGGTGCTTTTTTCAAGAGGTAATAGAGCTGGAAGGGACCATAGAGGTCTGCTACTCCAACCCCCTGCTTAGGCAGGAAACTTGATCCAAACACTGTCGTGTAGTACTCATCTCTAATGATTGGAGTACTCATCTCAAATGATCTAAGTGCTGGAGCCCCACTGTAACTACATAGCCAAAAAGGCATTAAGAGTTGTTAACCTAATCTTACGTAGCTTTTTCTCTGGTAATATCACACTACTAAGTAGAGCATACGAAACATTTGCTAGACCAATACTCGAATACAGCTCATCAGTCTGGAACCCACATTACATATCTGATATTAACACAGTTGAGAAAGTCCAGAAATATTTCCACAAGAAGAGTTCTCCACTCCTCTACTTGTTGCAGAATACCTTATGCCACCAGACTCGGAATTCTAGACCTAAAAAACCTTGAATTATGCCATCTTTGATCTGATCTAAGTACAGTATATAAAATCATACATTGCAATGTCCTACCGGTCAATGAATACTTCAGCTTCAACCATAACAACACAAAAGCACACAATAGATACAAACTCAAGGTTAATCGCACCAAACTTGATTGCAGGAAATACGACTTCAGCAACAGAGTGGTCAATGTCTGGAATACTCTACCTGTCTCTGTGGTTTCTTCCCCAAACCCCCAAAACTTAGACTTTCTACTATAGACCTCACCCCTTTCCTAAGAGGTCTGTAAAGGGCGTGCATAAGCGCACCAACATGCCTACCGTCCCTGTCCTATTGTTTCTTCTTTTTAATTTTTCTTATATGTATCCATGTATTCATGACTGTTTTTATTTATACCTATTATCTTCTAAGCGATTGACAAATCGAATAAAAAAAATAAATATTTCAGCCAAATTGTTATCCAATCTCTTCTTAAAAGCTTCCAGCGTTCAAACATCCGCAACTTCTAGAGGCAAGTCGTTCCACTGGTTAATTATCCAAGGCAGGACAAAAAGCAATGGATGGAAACTAATCAAAGAGAGAAGCAACTTAGAACTAAGGATGAATTTCCTGACAGTGAGAACAATTAATCAGTGGAACCACTTGCCTCCAGAAGTTGTAAATGCTCCGACACCGGAAGTTTTTCAAAAGATGTTGGACAATCATTTGTCTGAAGTGGTGTAGGGTTTCCTGCCTAGCCAGGGGGGTTGGACTAGAAGACCTCCAAAGTCCCTTCCGGCTCTGTTTTGATTGATTGATTGATTGGGATGACTCCGAAGAAGGAGAAGAATCTCAGTTCCAGGCAGCCTGAGAGGTTCTCTTTTTAATTATGCTGCTGGCTTGGAAAATTAGATGTTTTCTGGAGCGTAAAGAGGAATCTGATGGGAAGATAATTGTGCCTCAGGGTGTAGATTAGCCGGTAATCGAAGAGAAGGGAAGCGGTCCAGCTTCAAATCTCACTTGCAAATCTGAAAGTTTGCAGGAGGCAAATAAAGGCCACAAGCATCAGGTTGTCCTCAGAGGCTTACGACCCCGATGGAGCCCAAAACGTACGTTGTTAAGTGAGAAACGTGCTCGGTGAGCCTTGCCTGGTTTCACGAATTTTCTCGCCACATCTGTTCTATGTTTTTGTTCCTTTTCTTCCCACGCGTGTCTTTTTTTAAAAGAGAGAGAGAGAGAGAAAATAAAAATAAGGTACATTTTGCTCTTGGGTCAGTAGTCCTCAATTTAGAACCATCCATTTAGCGAGCATTTGAAGTGACATCAACACTGAAAAAAATAACTTGTGACATTTTCAACACATAACCGTGGCGGCCTCCTCGTTGGTTGGGATGGATTTTGATCCCGGAGTCATACGATCTCCCATTTCCTACAGTGATTCGCTTAACAACCATAGCAAGAAAGGCCGTAAAAGGGGGCGAAACCCACTTGACAACTGCCTCACTTAGTGACGGAAATTTTGGGCTCAGTTTTGGTGGTAAGTTGAGGACTTCATGAACTTGGCTGGTGAGAAGGTTGCAAAAGGGGATCCCATGCCCCCCTCCCAACCGTCATAATTATGAGTCAGTTGCCAAGCACCTGAATTTGGATCACGAGAGGATGCTGCAATGGTCATAAGTGTGAAAAATGGGTCATAACTGTCAACTCATAAAATATTTCTCTGGTCTTTTTAGAGTTGCCAACAGAAAGGGAGGGGGGAACAGTGCGGCTGCTTGGAAACCGAAAGTGCATTCCGTAAATGTTTTCAAAGATAGTAACTAGGCGACTGAAGTTTCCCTCAGGCAAAATTCTAACTGGAGAGCATGATTGATGACTCTGGGCTATGGAGGTGTCCCATTGGAGGATATGAATTAGGCTACACCCAGGGGGTGGGGGGAAACCAGGGTCAAAGGTGACAGTGAATTACGCGTCTCAGAGTCGACTACACCCAGGCCGTGCTGGCATGTTACCTCCCAATAAATCCTTTTGAAGTTTTGGAAGTTTGCCTCTGAGACTCATGATTTAAATGGGGGTAACTGCCGGAACCCTGACAATGACTCCCCTTTTTACAGCGCCGTCGTAACTTCGAACTTTCCACCAAGTTGAACCGTTGTAAGTCGGGGACTGCTTGGATTGTCGCTGCCATTTTGGGTCCACCACCTGGGTTCACAAACTGGTTTAGGCCCAATTCCATTGGGGGAGCTTCTCTGAAGCCAAACATTTGCGTTTAATTTCGGATGTTGTGTGTGGGTTTGTTTGTGTTTATATTTTTAATTTCTTGGTTAGATTTCTAAGCCACCCCAATCTGGCAATCGGAGACCAGAACATCTCAACCAAAAGCGCAAAGGCATCGAATCTGCTGTCGTTAATTTAAATGTCAATCTGTCTCCAAGTGACCATTAGCACTAATGCCACTGACTTCATTGATTAATTCAAAGTCCTCCGGAATTGGTTGGGCTGGATATACCTTTTTTTTAAAAAAAAAAAAGCTGAATGATCCTCTGGGGAAAGCCATAACGCAAAACAAGCGAGGCTGAAATGCAGGAAGCCTTTTCATTTGGAGGAGCGGGGGCCACCCAACGATTTTTCTGAGCCGTTACCAAAGGAGCGTGGATGGCGGAGGCCGGTGAAAAACCTTCTGCATGGAATAAAATCGCCCACTTTCCATTTATTTATTTATTTGCCATCTCTATAAACTGTCTTTCTTGGTCTCCGCACGGTTATGATGTATGGACTTCAGAGGCATTCTGGGAGTTGACATCTATGCATGCGGGCTGGGGAATTCTGGGAGTTGAAGTGCATGTATCCTGGCTAGGGAATTCTGGGAGCTGAAGTCCACACATCCAGTTGGAATTTCTTAAGAGTTGACGTCCATGCATGGTGGCTGGGGAATTCTGGGAGTTGAAGTCCACAAATGCTGGCTGGGGAATTCTGGGAGTTGAAGTCCACACAATCAGTTGGAATTTATATAAGTTGAAGTCCATGCATGCGGGCTGGGGAATTCTGGGAGTTGAACTCCACAACTGTTGGCTGGGGAATTCTGGGAGTTGAAGTCCACACATCCAACTGGAATTTATATAAGTTGAAGTCCATGCATGCAGGCTGGGGAATTCTGGGAATCGAAGTCCACAAATGTTGGCTGGGGAATTCTGGGAGTTGAAGTGCACACATCCAGCTGGAATTTATATAAATTGAAGTCCACACATCCAACTGGAATTTATATAAGTTGAAGTCCATGCATGCGGGCTGGGGAATTCTGGGTCTTGAAGTCCACAAATGTTGGCTTGGGAATTCTGGGAGTTGGAAGTCCACTCATCCAACTGGAATTTATATAAGAAATGTCAGATCCAATGGCTTAAAATACTGAAAGAGAAAAAAAGAAAAATGGGACATGAAAAATTAAAGGAGCAACTGGGAGTTGAAGTCCACGCATTCTGACTGGGGAATTCTGGGAGTTGAAGTCCACCCATTTTCAGATTGCCAAGATTGAAAAACGCTGAGCCTGTCTTCCAGTTTGGATGATGCATTATATGATGGTCACCCCGAGGAGATCTTGATTTGATGTCCCTCTAACCACGGCACACGTCCTGGAAACTTTGGTGTTTTTTTTTTTTTACTGTTGTCCCATTTGCTGCCGTCATTTCACCCCCAGCCAAATAGCGAGAAGTCTTGAAGTTGTCCTTAGCTGCACTGAAGCGATGATTTTACTTAAGGGAAGAATGGTGTGATTATCTCTGAATCTCGCCATAATATAACGGGGACCTTCTGGGATGTGGAACCTCTTAAAGCGGTGACTCACTCGTCTCGCACTTTAAAAGGCTGTGGCCCACTTTTAAATGAGGTTGCCTGTAAGGATTGGTTCCCGTAGTCCGGAAGATGCTGGAAACAGCCACTTGCAAGCTTTTTCCCTGCGATCGGCAAACAGGCCGACATCCCTGAAGGCTGCTAAAAGGAAGATCAGGAAAGCCTGGGATCTAATACCCGTGAGGATGTATTGATGTTACACGGAAATGAGTTCAATTGCTGCAGTTCTTGTAAGTTGATTCCTCGTGGCTCAATAAATCTTGTTAAAGAAAAGTTTGGAAGAATCAGGACTCAGAAAAGAAGTTTAGGCAGCTGGTCTAAAGTCTGGAAGTTGGTTTATTTCTAGGTCTGGCCATGTTCCCAGCTGGTTTGTTCTCATAAAGGAAGAGTTGATTGTTTTGCAGAAGTTGTTTAATGTTTAGTTTAATGAAAAGGAGGACTAGGGGCGACATGATAGCAGTGTTCTAATATTTGAAGAACTACCACAAAGAGGAGGTCCGCTTATTTTCCGAAGTACACGAAGGCAAGACAAGAAGTCATCGATGGAAACTAACCAGGGAGAGAAGCAACCTAGAACTAAGGAGACATTTCCTGACATTAAGAACAATTAACCAGTGGAACGACTTGCCACCAGAAGTTGTGCATGGTCCAATACTGGAGGTTTTTAAGAAGAGATTGGGCAGCCACTTGTCTGAAATGATATAGAGCCATGATGGTGAACCTATGCCACATGTGCTGAAAGTGGCACGCAGAGCCATTTCCTCCGGCACGTGAGAGCTCGCCCGAAAGGGCCCCACCAGGGTGGGATTCTAACAGTTTGCACCTATTCACTAGAACCAATTGTTAACACTCTAAGAAGTTCAGAGAACTGGTTGTTAGAAGAAATTACTGGCCTAATCCTGTAAGGAAGGCAGGAAGGAAACATTCTGGTGTTGCTTACAGAAACTGCCTCTCCGTTAACCCTTATTACATTCTTGGAAGGACTAGACTTCCTGTCTCTGGAACTTCTCTGGAGGTTTTTTTCTGCTCCTTTGCTGGTCCTTTGCTTGTGTGGAGTGACCATCCAAAGTTACAATGGCACTGAAAAAAGGGACTTATGACCCTTTTTCACACTTACGACTGTTGTAGCATCCCCACAGTCATGGGAGGCCAGGCGAGGAGATGCGTGCCTCGATGTGAGTGATATTGAGTTGGCCACGCCCAGCCAATAACATGACCACCAAGCCACGTTCCCCCCAGTCACATGACCACCAAACCACACCCACCACCTAAGCCACGCCCACAGAACCGGTTGTTAAAAATTTGAATCCCACCCTTGGGCCCCCACTGCACATGGGCGCCCACCACCACTGCCCAATAGCTGATTGTCAGATATCTGGCGTGCGTGCGTGGGGGTGCGTGGGAGACACATGCGCATGCACTGAGATGCGCAGTGCGTGCTGGGATCATGGGCACATGCGCAGGGATGCGTGGCATACGGAGGGATCGTGCATGCACGTGCAAATAGATGGCGCGCAGGAGTGATCGCGTGCGCAGGTCTGTGTTGCACGGCAAGAGGAAATCACACACACTATATTGGTAGAGAGTTTCGTCCTTGAGCAGCGGGGTTGGAATAGAAGACCTCCAGGGTCCCTTCCAGCTCTGTTATTCTGATTCTCTGATTCAGACTGACCATTTAAGGAGATGGTCATCTAAAGGACCAGTTGGAAGCGTCCTAAAGATCGGTGAAGAGGCTAAACCTCCCTGGCTCTCCCAGAAGACAAGCTAGAATCAGGAAATCTGTGCATCGATGAACAAGGGGGATATATACGGTTAGTCCTCGACTTATGACCACAATTGAGCCCCAGATTTCCACTGCTAAGCAAAACAGTTTGTTAAGTGAGTTTTGCCCCACTTTACAACCTTTGTTTGCCAGAGTTGTTAAGCGAATCACTGCACTTTAAGTTAATTACATAGTTAAGTGAATCTGGCTCCTCCCCCCCCTCACCCCCCGGATTTGGCTTGTCAGAAGGTGGCCAAAGGGGATCACGTGACCCTGGGGACACTGTCATAAATACAAGACAGTTGCCAAGTATCCAAATGTAGACCACGTGACAGTCATAAGTCTGAAAAATAATCGTTAGGTCACTTTTCTCTGTGCCGTTGTAACTTCAAACGGTCACTAAGGGAACGGTGGTCAGTCGAGGACCAGGTGGTCCTCGACTGACCACCGTTCACTTAGTGACCATTAAATCTCGTGAAGAACAGTAGTGAGGGAATCATCCTTCTTTAAAAAAAAAATCACTTGCAGTTTTTGTAAAGAGTTTGTGGTAGAGCGTCCTCTGTTGTGACAGTCATAAAATGGGTCGGTCGTGTGACCCATCTAATTTCTCCCCCCCCTTTTTTTTGTAGTGGTTGTTACGCAAACACAGCGGTCATTCAGTAATTACAGTGGTCTTTAAGTGAACCAATGGTTTGTTATTGCTCTGATTTTGCCGAAAGCAGGAAGAAAATTCTGATTTTTCAGTCAAAACATAATAAAAACGGAATCTCGGGATTGTGGCGCATGGATTGTTATGGCCCACCAGCAGAACTGGCGGCAGACTAGGGGGCAGTGAGGAGGTTGGGGAGGAACCTGGGCCTGTCCTGGAGTCTGGGGAAGGCTCAGACGAGGGCTCTGCGTCGGAGGCAGAGATGGGGCCAGGGTCGCCTGACAGTTATCAGCTGCCTTCAGAGTCGGAGATCAGTGGGGAAGAACAGCTGGAGCCTGTTCTCAGTGTGCTCATGCGCAGAGCTGCCGGAAGAAGGGAACAGCTAAGGAACAAGGGTCAACTTGGGAGTAAAGGCTCAGATGGATGGTGAATGGCCCCTCCCATAGGGAATTAAATTGGAGCGAAAGGAGAATGGAGTTTGCAGGAGACAATTAGTTCAATTCATTAGAGTGAAGATCTGCTCCTGACTTCTTGACAAGTTACTGCTGCTACAGCGTGGCGTTTGGAAGATATCGGTCTGGTAACTCTCCAAGCCTGATAAAAGTCTGCAGTTGTGAAATCTCCTGAAAGACTATTGGCCGGGACTTTGCTGGAGAGGAATTCCCTTTAACCTAAATAAAAGGGGTTTTATCGGGAGTCTGCTCCGTGATCTTGGGGAGCCTCGGCCAGAACAGGATGGAATGGTGGCCTGATGACCAACCACACAAGTTTGGCCATGTGACCATGTGAGGTGGGGGGCTGACCGTTGGAACTTTGAACCTGGGTCATATATAGGCCTGTCCATCATAACTTTGACTGGTCGTTAAATTACTACCTGTAGGATGAAGTTGTGGAAAATGTTATGTAGCATCTTGTTCTTCCGACTGATTCCTAAATTGATTTGATTTAAATCAAAATCCCACCCTGGTTGAATCCTTGACTTAGAAACATTCGTCGAGGGATCGTACATTTTTCACACTTATGACCGCCCCAGCATCCCCGTGGTCACATGATCAAAATTAAGGCGCTTGGCAAACTGATTCATATTTATGACAGTTTGTTTCCCCGGAGTCTAGCAATGTTCCTCTCGTTCCATTTGGGATCCCTTTTTATACAGAGAGTCCTCGACTTACAATCATTCCTTTAAGTTACAGCGGCACTGAAAAAAAGGGACTTATGACCGTTCTTCACACTTACAACCGTTGCAACATCCCCCCTAGTCATGGGATCAAAATTTGGACCCTCGGCCACTGGTTCATATTTATGACAGTCGCAGCGTCCCGGGGTCCCGTAATCCCCTTTTGCGACCTGCTGACGAGTGAAGTCAATGGGGAAGCCAGATTCACTTAACGACTGTGTGACTTAAGTTAACAACTGCAGCGGTTCGCTTACCAACGCTGGCAAAGAAAGGTCATAAAAATGGGGCAACACTCACTCAACTGTACGGATTTTGAAGCGGACAAAGCCTTATTCAATCTCATGGCCTTCCCAAAATGAAGGTCCTTCCAGCCCGGTTGAGCTCCAGAGAGAATGTCTCTACAGCAAATCCCTCTATTAAAAGGTTTATGGCAAACTAGCTCAATATCCATGCTTCGTTTTGAAGCTATGTGGTCGGGCTTAGTTTTTGGGGTGGAAAATAAGGGGGGAAAAATTCTGTGTCTGCCTACCATCATCCATTGGTATTCATCTGGCTAGCGTCCTGTCAGTGTGTGAGAGAGTTGAAGGCTGTTTGGAAACTGAAACAGTATTTGCTGTGTGAGCACGAAGGAGACAGCAAGGAGCCTGGGCATGGCTTAGCTCAACTGTTCTGTAGTAAAGCTGCTTGGTGCTGTGAAATTGAAACTCCTCCCCTCTGCTTGTGTTTTGCATTTGGAGCAGATTTCTTTTCAGGTGGGGAGGGGGAGTAAAACTCCTTAGCATCAGAGCGTGTTAATAATAATAACATAGGAAATACTCTAAATGCTTTGATGGTCATTTCGAAAAATCCTTTCTTAGTGAGCACCTAGAAGCCAAGGGGAACAGACGTGCCAAATGTCACGTTTGTAGGCTTTACGGTTCTGGAGATTTTGTGATGATGGGTGAGTGGTATTTCGCTTTTATATATAGCGATAATAACAGCATCTTGCATTTATTGTCAAACACGGCAAGACCGGTGTTTAATCGGGTTACGATGGGACCATTTTTGGGGTGGGGGGGTGGGAGGGAACAGAGCCTTTTGTAATCCTCAAATTAATTCAGAAAAATGTAAAATATCACCTCACCCTGGCCCGGATCCTGAGCTATGAAATATCCCCCAGTTCAGATTGAGGCCAGCACATTCTTAAATCCAATTTAGAACTGATTTAAAATCGCCTGCTTTATTTAAGACGGTTTGTTTTTGGTTTGGCTTCAGAGCGTGATTCTTACTGTTGATTTCTCGATTTAATTTGGAGGCAGCTGTGGGCCGCCTAGAAGTTGTTGGCGTTTCTGCACGTGAAGATAAATCCATACTTTCCTGCCCGCACGCAAATCCGTCGTGGCACCTATATTGATATATAGATATCCCCTCGGTGGCAGGCCCATCTGATTTAATCGGATTTTTCTAATTAAACCGAAATGCTTTGGAATCTAAAGCGTCCATCCTCAAGGATAAAACGTTACTTTAAAGAATGCTTAGAGGGTTCCGACCGAAGCTGGATTTGAAAAGGAACAGGATGGGTTAACCTGGTGCTTGGCTGAGAAATCTGTGCGGCCCACTCTGAAAAAAGAGAAAAGGAAAAGAGAACATTTTCATTTTACTTTCTGGTTGATTATCTATATCTATCTATCTATCTATCTATCTATCTATCTATCTATCTATATCTATCTAGTTACAGAGACAGAGAGACCGATTGCAATCTATCTATAGATAGATTCTCAGATAGATAGATAGATAGATAGATAGATAGATAGATAGATAGATAGATAGATAGATAGAGTGCTACCATTTTCCCGAAAATATTCCCTACCCTGAAAGTAAGTCCTAGCTTGATTTTGACACGTATGCCCAAAATAAGCCCTACCCCCAAAATAAGCCCTAATTAAGATCTCTCTCCCCCCCCACTCCAGAGTAGACGGGTGAAAATTAAGCTAGGGTGCGGATGGGAGAGTGGAGTTACCCTACTACTTACTTTTGGACAGTTGTAGCCAGGCCTGGCACACCCCGACACCTGCCTTGCTGGTCCATTTCTTCTGCAGCTAGCAAAGCTTTCCTGAAGGCCTCTGGAGCTCATAACAAAGCTCTGGATCAATCCAGAGCTCTGTTACTGGCTGCAGAGGCCTTCAGGAAAGCCTTGCCAGCCACAGAAGTTTCTAAAGGCCTATGACAGCGAAAAGGAAGCCGGGGGCATCGCGCGCAAGTGACGTTTAGTTGATGAATGAGAGCCTCTGAAAATAAGACCTGGTACCTTTTTTTTGGTGGCAAAAAAAATATAAGACAGGATCTTATTTTGGCGCAAACACAGTATCTATATAGAGATGACCATCTCTCTCTCTCTCTCTCTCTCAGATATCTATATCTATCTATCTATCTATCTATCTATCTATCTATCTATCTATCTATCTATCTATCTACCTACCTACCTACCTACCTACCTATCATCTATCTTGTCCATTATCTATTGATTATCTATCTATCTATCTATCTATCTATCTATCTATCTATCATCTATCTTGTCCATTATCTATTTATTTTCTGTCTGTCTGTCTTTCTGTCTGTCTATCTATCTATCTATCTATCTATCTATCTATCTATCTATCTAATTATATAGCAAAAGAGCAAAAACATTTTTTGGTGTGGAAATGGCTGGGGTGTATGGGAAGGAGGCCTCTAGAGATGTTTGTAGATGGTTGTCAACTTACAACCACAATGAAGAGTCAATTTTCCCTTGTTAAGTGAGATGGTTGTTGAATGAGTCACACCCAATTTTACTACCCCTTTTTTTTGCCCTGGTTGTTACGTGAAGCACTGCAGTTGTTAAGTGAATCGTGAGGTCGTTCAGCAAATTCTGCATCCTCCATTGACTCTGCTTGTCAGAAGCTGGTTGGGAAGGTTGTAAATGGCGATTACATGACACTTTCCTTCCTTCCTCCCTTCCTCTCTCTCTCTTTCTTTCATTCTTTGTTTCTTTCCTTCTCCCTCCCTCCCTCTTTCCTTCTTTCCTCTCTCTTTCCTTCTTTTTTGTTTCCTTTGTTTTCCTTCCTCTTTTTTCTTTCTTTCTCTGTTTCCTTTTCTTCTTTCCTTTCTCTGTTTCTTTCCTTCCTTCCCTCCCTTCCTCTTTTCTTTCTTTCTTTCTTTCTTTCTTTCTTTCTTTCTTTCTTTCTTTCTTTCTTTCTTTCTTTCTTTCTTTCTTTCTTTCTTTCTTTCATGCTGCCCATCTCACCCCCACATGGCTCTGGGCAGCTTACCACCTGATCAAAATGGCAAAACAATAAATATGAGCTTAAAGTATACAGAGAAATAGCTCAGGTGCGGGGGTTATACGATGTAGCAGAAGTGGGATCTTCTATTTAATCTATTTAAACTGATTGATTTATGACTTTATCTATCTCCCATCTCACCAGGTAACTGGGTAGTTTAAAACTGCGTCTTAATACGATACAAACATCTGAATAAAATAATATAAATCTGAATGAAAACACTGATCAAAGGCAGAGTTAAGAACCAGTTAAAACTTTAAAGGTGAACATCCAAGTTAATTCTCGTGTGCGTTGCAAATAACTCGTCGGCTGTGGCCCTTTTCCTAAAAGGTGACCTGAGATTCTAGTCCTCATGGTTTCTAAGCCAAAGAAGAGCATAGCTAGGAATCTGGAAATCAGGCCTGTTCCTGACTGGTCCCTCCCATTTCAGTGTGATGAGCTTTCCAGCTGTGGTTTCACAAACTAAAAATGTTCAGGGTCAGCCTTTCCTAGATAAACTGGCGTTACATCTGAGGTTTTTTTTTTTTAAAAAAAATGCGAAGCCTTTAATTTAAGAAAGAAACTCCTGAATTCCTCTTTTTCTGATCGAGAAAGAGAAACGCAGCCGGGAGGTGCTCAGATGGCAGGAAAAACAGCCTCGGTTGCCAAGTGGGGGTTGCATGCCACTCGTCCCACGCACCCCCCAGCCTTTCTCTCGATGGAGGAGAGCTTTCTTTCCTTTCTTTCTTTCTTTCTTTCTTTCTTTCTTTCTTTCTTTCTTTCTTTCTTTCTTTCTTTCTTTCTTTCTTTCTTTCCTTCCTTCCTTCCTTCCTTCCTTCCTTCCTTCCCTTTTTCTTTATGTGTTCCCCTTTTTCTTCCTCTCTTTTTTCTCCCTCCCTCCTTCTTTCTTTCCCTTTCTTTGTTCTTTTTTCTTTTTCCTTCCTTCCTTCCTTTCTCCCTCCCTCCCTCTAGCTTTCTCTTTATTTGCTCTTTCTTTCAATATTTTCTTCTTTCCTTCCTTCCCCTTTCTTCCTCCCTTTCTTTTCTTCCTCTCTCCCTCCCTCCCACTTTCTTTCCCTTTATTTCCTCTCTCTTTCTTTCTTTCTTTCTTTCTTTCTTTCTTTCTTTCTTTTTCTTTCAATATTTTCTTCTTCCCTTCCTCTCTTCCCTTCCTTCCCCTTCCTTTCTTTTTTTCTTTTCTTTTCCTTTTTCTTTCTTTCTCATCTCTTTTTCTTTTTTTCCTTTAGCTGTGCCTCTCTCTTTTCTTTTTTATCTATCTGTCTTTCGTCTTTCATTCTGACTCTTCCCTTCTCTCACTCTCTTTCTCTTGACTTCTTTCTTTTTCTTCCTTCCTTCCCTTCCCTTCTCTCCCACTTACTCTCACTAACAAACACACCACTAACAAAACAACCTACAATAAGCATTTCTCGAAGTTGTAAGCCAGCTTAGAAGATAACGCTGCGCATAAAAAGAACCCACATTTTAGCACAAATTTAAATATGAAGTTACAATCCAAGAAGGATTTCCAATTAAATTTAAATTCTACAACAGATTTGCTTTTTAAATACAACATTATTCTGGGCAACGAAGCGTACTCCCACAGTTCGGTGAGCCACTGTTCCGAAGAAAATGTTAAAAGGTCTTTTCCGGTAAAAAGCATACGGTATTGCTTCCTCCCCACCACCACCCCGCCCCGTAGATGTGGCATGCATTTTCTTTGCATTTTGAGTTTCCTGCAAACAGCTTTTCATGCATTGTGGTTTGCATTAACCCCCGATTTGCCCTTCGTCTTATGCCTTGGGGACAGCCTGCCAGTCAACTGGCCCTGCTAAAAAATGGAATAAGAAATCAAAGCAACGTCTTCGGTTTTTCAGTGTTGTTTCAGTTGTGACTGTGAATACAGAATGGAAAGTTCTCTCAAAACAACCCTTATTGTCTGAATTTTTACTCTTTGCCATTTCTGGCCCCAAGGCAGATCAGGGTTTCTCCACCTCAGGAACTTGAAGGTGTGTGAACTTCAACTCCCAGAATTCCCCAGCCAGCATGGACTTCAATTCCTAGTATTCCCCGGAATGGCTGGCTGGAGAACTCTGGGAATTGACGTTCACATGTCCTAAAGTTGCCAAGATTGGACATCTCTGAGAGAGAGGGAGAGGGAGAGAGAGAGAGGGAGGGAGAGATAGACATAGACAGACAGACACAGAGAGATAAATAGATATAGATGTAAAGAGAGAGAGAGAGTGAGAGAGAAATAAATAGATGAGAGAGAGAGAAGAGAAATAGACATAGAGAAATAAATAGATGTAGAGATAGATAGATAGACAGACAGATATAGAGAAATAAATAGATGAGAGGGGGGTAGAGAGAGAAGAGAAATAGATATAGAGAAATAAATAGATGTAGAGATAGACAGATAAACAGACATAGAGAAATAGATGATAAAGTGAGAGAGAAAGAGGTAGAGAAGAGAAATAGACATAGATAAATAGACGTAGAGATAGATAGATAGATAGATAGATAGATAGATAGATAGATAGATAGATAGGCAGGCAGGCAGGCAGGCAGGCAGGCAGGCAGGCAGGCAGGCAGGCAGGCAGGCAGGCAGGCAGGAAGGCAGGCAGGCAGATATAGAGAAATAGAGAAATAGATGATAGAGAGGTAGAGGAAGAGAAATAGACAGAGGGACAAATAGATGTAGATAAAGAGAGACATAGAGATAGACAGATAAATAGAGAGAAGAAATAGATGATAGATATTAGATGGATGGATGGATAGATAGATAGATGGATAAAGGAAAGGAAAGGAAGGAAGGAAGGAAGGAAGGAAGGAAGGAAGGAAGGAAGGAAGGAAGGAAGGGAAAGGAAGGGAAGGAAGGAGCTGGGCGAACCAACCCCTTACGTTTTCCTACTGTGCCACATGCCATTTTCTGAACAGCTTTGCTGGCTGGGGAATTCTTGCGAGTTGAAGTCCATGCAGCTTAAATTTGCCAAAGTGGAGAAAATCTGATATACAGGCCGCCCTTGACTTAACGACCACAATTATTAAGCTCCAAATTCCCATTGCTAAGCGAGGCAGTGGTTGAGTGACTTTTGACCCATTCTGCCCCCTGTTTGCCACTCTTGTTAAACGAATCGCTGCCGTTCTTATGTGAGTCGCTCGGTCCTTAAGCGAACCTGGCCTTCCCCGCGCTTGTCGGGCGTTGCTTGTCGGGCGTTGTCTGAGAAGGTTACAGATGGCGATCAGAGTTCAGTAGCAGATTCCCTCAGCTGGGGTAGATCCTTCTGCGATGTCACAGAGGCTCAACCAATCCGGTTGTGGCTTCCCCTGTGTTTGATTCTGGCTTCGTATAATGACCACAAAAGCAGTCTCCGTCTTATACGATTCTGGCTTCGTCTAACGGCCACAGAAACATTCTCTGTGGCCCAAAGCAGAGGGAGATCCAATTCCGTTTTGGCAGGATTTATTCGAAGCTACGGCAGGGTGGATTTGATTTAAATCAAGTCCATTTCAGTCACAACTTCAATCACTAGTAAAATGGCTTGATTTAAATCC